>NC_092231.1:24818393-24918393 GCF_036320965.1 Panulirus ornatus | reverse complement strand
GCTCAAGGATCGTACCATGGTAGTGAACGATCGTACAGTCGAGCTCAAGGGTCGTACTACTGAGCTCAATGGTCGTACCGTCGTGCTCAAGGTTGTATAATAGCGCTCAAAGGTCGTACCACCCAGTGTATGGTTCGTTATCTCGTCCTCAAAGGGTCTGGGTGCAACTCAAAATACTCAGCTGACAGGAGCCAATGAGAATGAGATCAGAAACACACACACACACACACACACACACACACACACACACAATATACATATATATATATATATATATATATATATATATATATATATATATATATATATAATGTATGTATATAAATGTATATATTATAAATCCTACTGGATGACAATGCAAATAAACTGACCATGTTTCTGATATGCATATAATACTTCCCACAAAGCCAATAACCGGGACTTAGCCATGCACCAGCGATATTCACCGTTAAACCCAGCCAACCAAACAGTGACAAGGGATAATTTTGGCAACCACATTTGTCACAAACATTGATTCGCTCCAACGGATCACTGGGAAGGAAAATAAACCGCCACAGTTTTCATACAAAATGTATTCCATTCAATGAACTATAAACTGCTATATTATCGACATAAACCAGGAACAAGGACAGTGATAAATGAATACAGTAAAACCAATTTAGTCCATCCAAATAAGGTACTGATAAGGTTAGTGGAAATTACCACAACTAAGGTTGTCATTATGAACCACTATCAGACACATTGAAACAGCCCAGATTATCAACTAAGGTTATCATTATGAACCACTATCAGACACATTGAAACAGCCCAGATTATCAACTAAGGTTATCATTATGAACACCTATCAGACACATTGAAACAGCCCAGATTATCATCATAATCGATTAATAAGTTCAATAAAAACAGCTTTAGCGCACAAAATAACCCACGAACAAAAACAATAAAACAGCCCTATCATTATAAACCATTCAGATTAAAACAACCATTATCAACATTATAATGCGCTAGCAAATCTGCTAAAACAGCCATGCTTTTCAACCTAAACCATTAACCAGTACAACATACCAGCCATAATCATCATAATAAACCAGTGAGAATAATAACGCACACATCTCTACTATGAATAGGCAGTTCTGTCAGTCAATTTGTCTGTCTGTCTGTCTCTCTGACCGCACAAACGTCGTGGAGGTTCCCACACGCAAGATAAAACAATCTTCCCAACAGTTTAGTAAACGCCGAGGGAGTTGCTAAAAGCATGATGACTAACCCCTAAACACAGTTATCAATAATGCATCCTCCTTCTTGGCATTTTAAATATTATTAACTGCTTGTGGGATATATTCCCCAGATAATGATGTACTGCTGAGAGGTAAGGTTGTGTTGGCTATACTAGAGGTATGAAGAGGGAAAATGGCAGAGAATGTGAGGTTGGAACCACTGAACAATGTCATTCCGCCACTCAGGGTGTGATGGCTCGGGAGGGAAGAAGGGAGAGATGTGATGATGGTGGTGATGAGGAATAATGGAGTGGTGTCGATGAGAGTGTGTATTATCTAAGGAGGGAGATACTGGTGGTGGAGGAGGGTGTAGCGGCTAGGGAGGGAGGGCGTTAGTAGCATGGGAGGGAGGGAATGATGGTGGTGAGGGAGGGTGTGATGAATGAGGGTGTGGTGGCCAGGGTGGGAGGGCGCAGTGATGGAGAGGGAGTAAGCAGCAGCCCTCCGTAGAATCAAGCAGACGAGACCCCAGAGGGTTCGAATCTGCTATCATCATTGATAACCACTAACAAGCACAATAAGACGCCACATTATCATCATAAACCCATATCAGGATCACCAGAACAACCATTAGGCCTACGTCTGGCGCCGTCTTTCCTAACGGCCAGACGAGCTTCACAAAGCGATTCACCAGATCGGTTGTAATATCCTTTTGTGTTATGATGTTTCAGTGTTCTATCCCAGCAATTTCGAAAGTAGAACTTTTCTGTGTGTTTTGTTGTGTTTAAGTAATTGTATACTGTCCTGTAGTGCTCAAAAGTGCTGTATATTGTGAAGTAAAAGGAAGAAACACTAACTCGTGTGCTTGGAAAACACCGCGCGGATTTTGGGGAACGTGGCACTATTGTAGGCCTAACGTACAGGTTAGTGGCTTTTAGTCTTTCTTTTTTTTTTTTCAGTGCTATCACTTCACCTCTTGAGTCAAATGCTTCTTCCTATGCTAGTGCCGAAAAGAGAGAGAGAAAAAAGGAAATATACACGTTAAGGTCACTTGAGCTGAGGAAACACGGCACCGTAGAAGAAACCCGGGTTACTGAAGAATAAGGAACTTGGTCAGTGATCATAAGGTCGAAAGTTCCGTGACCTTTTTCAGGTCTTATACTAAGCTATATTTTCATTAATATATAATTTGTCTTCACTATATCACCATGCCGGCAGGTCGACAGTGTTCTGTGTGCAGCGAGAATTATGATGTTCAGTTTTACAATAATCTTGTAATTCTTTGATTTACAGGTTTTGTGTGGACACAGACGGAACCGTGAGGAAAAGCTGGCTGCAGCTGCTGATAAGATAACTCTTTTATAACACACAGGGCAGATGTCCTTCACGACATTGATGAATCCAACCTGCTCAGAGAATCATGGAGTGAGCCATCAACGTCGGGCGCTGAGCAGATACGTGGGTGTTCAGACAACCCAAGGTAATCCTCCTTATCTCACTAAGGAGTGTAAACCCTTTCAGGTAGTTCGACGAAGTGCGAAGCCCTATAAAAAAAGTTCAGCTTTCATGCCATTAATTGCAAAAAATCGGTTCAGGTCTTGGATGACGTCGAGGACAACGAACACGAGGAAAGGCTCGATGTCCACTCTATTACACGAGGACAGCTGGAGGAACTCTGCGCCAGGAACCCTTCACGACGTAAATGTTTTTGTCTTCCAGGTGTCAGGGTGGATGACGTTGCCGACGCTGTAGACGAGGTTTGTGGTGACACTAAAGATAATACACTTGTTACCTGTCATATAGGTACTAACGATGTGGTGAAGGGGAGATCGGAGAAGCTGTTGGAAAAACATCGCCCGTTTATTCTGACATTTTTGAGATAAAACTTTATATTTTACTTTCAGTTCTTTCCAAAATCGGCACCGGGAACGCCCTGTTTACTAAGGCGTTCAGTCTTAATAATACATTAGTGAACCTCAATTTTCAGGAAAGCGTGGCGTTCATAAACGTATGGCATTATTTCTACATGCAGTCTGGTAAGTATATGAAGGAAGGACCACATCACAACGAAGTGGGAGCTGCGCATTTTGGTGGCGAGTCTACACGTGCGTTTTGGTCAAAACAAAAAGACAAAAAAAAATGCAGCCCATATGGAGCAGACCCACCCCAACTCCTAGGTCTCAGTATCGTCTGAACATATTTTATGTTAACGATCGAAGTGTCCGCAATAAATACTCAGAGTTCGTGACAACAGCGTTAGAAGGAAATTATGATATGACTGCCATTTCCGGATCTTGGTTAGATATCAGCAATACGAGATTCCCTCGCCGAATATTCAGTTCCAAGGTATACTCTATTTAATGGTGATAGGGGAAACAAAGTAGGCAATGGTGTCCTGCTCTTTGTTAATGCTCACTTAAAGTCCCATCGTAAAAACCATTGTAGCCGTTGAGAATGTCAACTTCATTTTGTAGAAATTTAAGATAAACTAAATATGAAAATAACAGTAGGACCAGTATATAGGCCCCCGCACAGACCTCAGAGGTAGACGAAAGGTTTGATGATCATTTAGCAGGAATTTGTAATGAGAAAGATTCTATCAGAGTAGTAGATTTTAACGTACCAGTGTCTAAATGGGGAGAATCCGTTTCCAGTAGCTCTGGGCGGGCGTGGACGCTACCTAAATTTGCTTAATAGTGGCCAAACCCAATTAGTCGAGAAGCCTACTCGCGATGAGACTATATTAGATTAGTTCTAACTACAAATGACCATCTCGTTAATACTGTTGAAGCTCGAGAAAAGTTTGGCACAAGCGATCACCGACGAATTGCTTTTGAGGTCACTTTCAACACGGCATGTAATGTTGGTCAACACAACAGTCGCGAAAAAAAATACCCGATTTTAGAAGTGCAACTATTGATGATCTTCGCAGACCTCTTGACCTGGAATGATATGGTCAATGAAAATGTCACGAACGTAGCTTGGAAGAGCTTCAGTAACACCTTCAAAGCAGGAGAGGGAACATACGCCAATGTGCGAAGGAAGGTCTATTTCTAAAACGATGCCAAGGTGGTGGAACGGTTGAAATAGAAAAGTGCAATTGTCTAAGAAAGTAGCAACTCATTGATTCCAACAACCAACATGATATAGTAAGTTATGTAAATCTGCGTAAAGGAGGAAAGTTATACGACAGAGGAAACGTCAATATGAAGCGCATATTGCAGAAATTGGCAGAAGAAAACCAAAGGAGTTTTACAGTAATGTTAAAAGCAAAATGACGATCCACTCAATAGGCCCAGTGATTACGGGAAACGGTGACCTGGTTCAAGATAACAAAACCATTTCAGAAATATTAAATGACTTTTCTTTTGCACATGTATCTACGATCGAAGACACAACCCATGTCCTGACTCTATTTCTACTGATAAGAATACTTACTTTCAGCAATATACGGAATGAAAATAAAAATAAATCACATAGCAGACCCTGATAAGCTAAGGAGAAGTTTCAGACGAATGGAAGTTTGCCAATGTAACACCGTTATTAAGAAAAGTAATAAGCCACTCCCCGGAAATAATTGTCCTATTAGCCTAACGTCTGTGGCTGGGGAAACTTGTGGCAACCACCACTAGAGATAGAATTGTAAGACATTTAGAGGATCACCACTTAATAATCGATTCTCAGCATGTTTCTCGACAAAATCGCTCGTCTGACAAATCTGTTTGATTTCTTTTATAATTAACATGTATGACAAAAGAAAGCAGCTGATGTAATCTATCTAGATTTTCAAAAAGCTTTGATAAGGTTCCGCATCAAAGGTTACCAGCAACAATCAAGTAGCACGGGACTCATGAGGTCGTACTTCAGTGAAAAGGAAATTAGCTGACTAGCCGTAAACAAAGAGTTGTGAATAATGGTAAAGCCTTAATGAGGTAGGGTACCACAAGGATCAGTTTTGGGACCGGTTATCTTTCTCGTATATAGGAATGATACTGACAGAGAGCGGCACTTTTCTACACCAGAATTCGTTGATGATAAAAAGCTGGGAAAAAAAATCTATAAATGAACGTGAACGTGAACAAACTGATGGACTGAGCTCTTAAGTGGCAAATGAATTTTAAAGTGCAAAAATTTTACATCACGGTAGTAAAAACGAAAAGCTACAGTATGAATTCTGTTGAACTGCCAAAGTTAAAGGAGGAAAGAGGCTTGAGCGTAAAATTCTCTGGTGGTTCTAAATCAAGTAAACAGTGCACAAAAGCCGTGGAAAAGCGAACAAAATTTTTGGATTCATAGCTATGGCCTTCGAATTTAAAGTCCATGGAAAACATTCTCACTCTGAAATTACAGTTCATAAGTTCGTCCAGGTCTTGAATACTGTGTTCAGTTCTGATCATCCTACCTGAAAAAAGACATAGACAGAATGGAGAAAGTTTATCATCGAGCTACCAAGATGATTGCCAGACTGAGGAACAACTCCTACGAGAGCAGATTAAACGACTTCAACCTGCTTAGAAAAGACAAAGTCTTAACTCAGAGGTGATCTGAGACAAGTATTCGGATGGTTGTTTGGGCTTTAGGCCCATCAACGGCCAGGGTCATTAAGGCCGTCAACGTAAGCTACATCCACCAACCGAAAAATCTTTAACACCTTCTTCAGGTGTTAAAGATAATTCTAAGACCACATACACTCTCACTATGCATGTGGTCCAATGAAAAGTATTCAAAATGATCAAAGGCTTTTATAACCTTGATTTATCAAGTTACTGAAGACTTGATTCGTCTAATTTGACTCGCAGTAATGGATACAAACTCGTGGGTAAACGTTTTACCTCGAATGAGGAGAAGTACATTTTCTTCAACAAGAGTGTTAACATATGGAGCGATTTGCAAACCAGAAAGGTTAACAGCATGCGTTTAAGAATAGACTTGATAAATACCTCACTTCAAGTCCAAGACTTACATTATTGATGCATCCTTAGTCAAGGTGATCTGCTGGTAATTCTTTTTGAATTATCTATATGCACTTGTAACAATTTCCACATAAATCTGCGTTTTTATCTTTTTCTTTTAACCTTCCACTTTAAGAAACAGCCTCGACAGGACCCAGTGGTCTGTTGCTGTTTGAATTTCTTGGTACACATTCACGAACAAGTATAAGAAAACAGCAATCATCATTGTAAAGCACAAACAAGTACAACAGAGCAGTCCTCGCTATAACCTTAAAAAGTACCATGTATAGTGAAACATTAATGACCATCATTATAAACCATTAACAATTACACATCCACGATTATCGTTATAAACACTGAAATCCCTCCCACAAATCACTCACCACATTAACAGGTACGGTTAACATGTTAATAAATATCCTAAGAGTAAAACATTGGGGAAGCGGAAAAAAAAAAAATAGGTGTGTTTTATAATACGATTAGTCAACAATAAAGCTGCTCAAACCACACGTCATTTGATAAGCTGATCAACATTATGGAACAAGCATTCTTTTTTTTTCTTTTTTTTTTTTTTACCACGACCCAACACCAATAACAACAAATGGAGGGACACAGAAGCCAACTGTTGCCATGGTAACCCCCCCCCCCCCCGCCCCCCTCGGCTCATTGAGGAAAAAATACAGATTCAAATCCCCGGAACTTTAGTGGTTTAGCCCGCCGTTCAGCTGACCTCACTGTTTGAAAAAGAACGGTATAAATTTTTGATCATAATTTTCTTTGTCTCAATATACACATATATATATATATATATATATATATATATATATATATATATATATATATATATATATATACACACACACACAGTCACCCCGTCGCCCTAACCCTACCCAAGAAACAAAAGACGTTACAATGCGAGCAGCGAGGCAATATCCCCCCTACTTAAAGAACAGCTTATTGAATTTTGGCAATGTAATTTTCTTTTTGATGGCACTTGTTCTATTTCAATTGCGACAGATGAGAGTCGCTCTCAATTTCAGATTCACTTAAATTGACGTTCCGTCTGCCGCTCGAGGAGTGAAGGACCTCGGCCATATTGGACGTTGGATGACTTGCCCAACGATCAGCCTATCATATACGGCTTCTACCTGGCGCGGCGCCGCATCACCCGGACTGTACTCCCCTCCTGGTCCTCGTCCTCCCTACTGAACCGATGATGTTACCGGGTATAATGTATTCAGGAATCTTGCTCAGATATACAGGAAAAAAAAAAGTTAATAGTTCCTCGCCGAATATACGCAATGTCAGGTACTGTTTCTTTAATACTAGCAATGGAAATATGTCAAGTGGTGGTGTCTTGCTCTTTTTTAATCAAAACTGATATTAATCCTGTAATAAAAAAAAAATGTAGCAGTTCGAACAAAAGACTTCATTTTTGTAGAAATCTAAAATAATCTTCGTAAGAAAATACTGGAGTATTAGTTTTTAGCCTCTCTCTCTCTCTCTCTCTCTCTCTCTCTCTCTCTCTCTCTCTCTCTCTCTCTCTCTCTCTCTCTCTCTCTCTCTCTCTCTCTCTCTCTAAGATTTTTTCTTTACGTTGGTGGCTCCAGTCACTGACAAACGTCCACATCAAGGCCTAGCCTAAAGATTAAGAAAGCGAGGTTAACGAAAGGGGAAAAAAGAGACTAAGTCATTGGAAAGTATTTACGAATTTTGGAGATAGCAACGAAAGACTTTATGATCATCTAGAAATCTGTAATAAGTAAGATTCGATCAAAGTAAGAGATTTTAACATGCTCTCATCTAAGCAGGGAGAAGCCCTTTCCAATAACTTTACTCAATTTTGCTTAAGAGTGCCCTAATCCAACTAGCTGACAACACAACTCGCATCGAGAACATGGTAGATTAAGTTTTCTACAAATAACGATCTTGTTGAAGACTGGGAAAAGTTTGTTATAAACGATCGTAGACAAATTACTAATCAGGTCACTTTCAACACTGAATGGACAGTCGGTCAACATACAAAAGTAGCGTAAAAATGCCACATTTTGGACTTGAAAATTTTAATGATCTTCGCAATGCTCTTGACAGACGTAAAATATGGGATGATGCGGTCAATGAAAACGACATGAGCGTAGTCTGGAAAATCTTCTGTAAAACAAAGCACCAGAGTCTGTGCGAACGTGTAGTAAACAATGTTTTTCCGAAACAAAGCCAAGGTGGTAGACTGATGAAATAAAGAAGTACGTCTTGTATAAGAAAGTAGCTCATGGGACATTCAAAGAGATCAGTAACCAACATGACAGTAAATTGGGATAAATTTGTGAAGAGAAGCTAAAATATACAACATTAACGTCAATAGGAAGCCTGTATTGATGAAAATATCGTAAGAAACCCTAAGAAGTTTTACTGTTATGTTAGAAGCAAGACGGCCATTACCAAGTTAATTGGTCCATCAAGTACGGAAAACGATGACAGTAAAAAACGATGAAACCATAGTTTTTTTTTTGGCATATGCATTTAAGATTGAAGACACTACTCGTATCTCAAATCCACTCTAACTCCTAAGAGAAAGGAGATCGATCTGCACCATACTGGCACTAAAGTTGAAGATTTACAATAAGCAATAAACGGAATGAAAGTAAACAAAGCGGCAGGCCTTGACAAGTTTTATCCGTGGACAAAGAAAGCAGAGAAATATGAGCTAGTAAATCCTTTGACTGCTCCTTCCAGTAAATCACTTGCTACGAGGAAAATTCTAGAAGAATAAAGGCTTGCCAATGTAACACAGATATTGAAAAATGGTAACAAATCAAGGCTCAGAAATTATCGTCCAATAAACTTAACGTCTGCAACTGGAAGACTTATGGAAACTATCATTCGGGACAAAACTGTTCACCATCTAGAACATCAGTGAATAAAGGTTTCTCATCAAAGTTTTCAGTGAAATCGTTCAAGTATGATAGACCAGAGTTAATTTCCTTCATGGTATAATCAACATGTACTGATCTTTTAAAATATAAAATCAATCAAGTTCTGTATCAAAGGTTGCACGCAAAAGTTCTCAACGGTATAGATGGAGTTTTTTTTTTTTTTTGTATTCTATGGTTAAGAAGCTGAGCTGAGTGACTGGCCATAAAGCAAGAACAGTGATATATGGTCAAGCCTTACAATGGTTTGAGTAGTACGTGGTGTGTCACGATCAGTCTTGCAAACTGTTCTCTTTATCAAGTACATCAACGATTCTGATAACGGGTTGCACGGTAAGTTATCAAAATTCGCAGATGATATTAAGCTGGGAAATAAATCTCCAACTGAGCGTCTGTAGCTTCAAACTGACGTAAACAAGCTAATGGACTAGGCTCATAGGTGGCAAATGAATTTAAACATCGGTAAGTGCAAGGTTTTACATATCGCTCGTAAAAACGAAAAGGTAAGCTGAAGTGTGAGTTTTGTTGAGATACAAAAGGTGACTGAGGGAAAAACCTGAACGCACCAGAAAACTCTGGTGACCTAAAGCCAAGTCCACATAAGCGATGAAAGAGCGAAAAGTGATTGTTAGATTTGTAGGTGGGGTTTTCAACTCTAGGGAAATCATCCTCACTCTTTACCGTTCACTTGTGCTTCCCTATGCTGAATACTGTGTTCAGTTTCGGTCACCGTACTTGAAATAAGACATTGAGGGAACTGAGAGAGTAAAGCCACGATCTACTAAAATGATTCCCGGACCGAAGAAAAAAAAAAATCCCACGAGAGTCGACCAAGGAAAAGACTTAAATTCATTTAGCCTCGAAATGGGAAGGTTAAGAGGTGATCTAATATGGGTATTCAAATTATCAAAGGCTTTGATAATCTTGATGTGACGCTTTACGCAAGGCTTGATTCTTCAGATTTTGCTCGTAGTAATGGACAGAAATTGTGTTGACGTTTTACCTCGAATGAGAAGTACTTTTTCTTTAACGAGATTTTTAACATATGGGATGATTTTACAATCAGAGTAGCTGGAAGCAGTACCATAGGTAGTATGCTTCAAAAATTATTTGATTAATATTCATCTTCAAGTCCAAAACTACCATTACTCACTCGATCAAACCACCTCACACCACTTAGTCCTCAAACATCTCATTTCCAACACATCCACCCTCCTCCGCACAACCCTATCTAGATATAGCCCATGCCCCGCAACCATATAACATTGTTTGAACCACTATTACTTCAAACATACCCATTTTTGCCGTGCGAGATAATGTTCTCGCCTTCCACACAGTCTTCAACGCTCCCAGAACCTTCGCCTCCTCCCCACCCTGTAACTCACTTCTACTTCCATGGTTCCATCCGCTGCTAAATCAACTCCCAGATATCTAAAACACTTCACTTCCACCAGTTTTCCTCCAGTCAAACTTACCTTCCAATTGACTTGTCCCTCAACCCTACTGAACCAAATAACATTGTTTTTATTCACATTTACTCTCAGTTTTCTTCTTTCACACACTTAACTCAGTCACCAGCTTCTGCAGTTTCTTACCCGAATCAGCCACCAGCGATGTATCATCAGCGAACAACAAATGACTCACTTCCCAAGCCTTCTCAACCATAACAGACTGCATACTTGCCCCTCTCTCTAAAACCAGCGCTGTATCATCAGCGAACAACAACTGACTCGCTTCCCAAGCCCTCTCATCCACAACAGACCGCATACTTGCTCTTCTCTCCAAAACTCTTGCATTCACCTCTCTAACAACCCCAGCCATAAACAAATTAACAACCATGGAGACAACACGCACCGCTGTCGCAAAAAAATAAAAAAGCTAATATATATATATATATATATATATATATATATATATATATATATATATATAACCTCTGTGGAAGTCGAGAACATTATCTCGGAAAGCAAAAATGGGTATGTTTGAAGGAATAGTGGTTCCAACAATGTTGTATGGTTGCGAAGCGTGGGCTATGGATAGAGTTGTGCGCAGGAGGATGGATGTGCTGGAAATGAGATGTTTGAGGACAATGTGTGGTGTGAGGTGGTTTGATCGAGTAAGTAACGTAAGGGTGAGAGAGATGTGTGGAAATAAAAAGAGCGTGGTTGAGAGAGCAGAAGAGGGTGTTTTGAAATGGTTCGGGCACATGGAGAGAATGAGTGAGGAAAGATTGACCAAGAGAATATATGTGTCGGAGGTGGAGGGAACGAGGAGAAGAGGGAGACCAAATTGGAGGTGGAAAGATGGAGTGAAAAAGATTTTGTGTGATCGGGGCCTGAACATGCAGGAGGGTGAAAGGAGGGCAAGGAATAGAGTGAATTGGAGAGATGTGGTATACCGGGGTTGACGTGCTGTCAGTGGATTGAATCAAGGCATGTGGGGCGTCTGGGGTGAACCATGGAAAGCTGTGTGGGTGTGTGTATTTGCGTGTGTGGACGTATGTATATACATGTGTATGGGGGTGGGTTGGGCCATTTCTTTCGTCTGTTTCCTTGCGCTACCTCGCAAACGCGGGAGACAGCGACAAAGCAAAAAAAAAGAAAAAAAAAAAAAAAAAATATATATATATATATATATATATATATATATATATATATATATATGTGTGTGTGTGTGTGTGTGTGTGTGTGTGTGTGTGTATGTGTGTGTGTGTTCAGAGCAGCAAGCACAGGAAGGAAATAACTGGCGTTATCAATTATGCTCGAGGTGTTGCCTTTATATGAATGAGAAAAGTTTACCAATTATAATACTTGACAACCAAGTACCAAACTTGGGTTTATATATCTATCTTTTTTTTCTTCTTTTTAACGTAATGTATGAGAGCGCCTGTGCTGAGTGTCTAGCGCGTCTGGGATTAATAAAACAATATTCCATTTTCGCTGGTTGATTCTTGAATCCAACGCGACTGAATACCCAAATCCGGAGAATTTGTTTATGCGGTCAGAAAATTTTGATTGTCTGGCCGGAAAATTCATTTTCATCAAGGTTTGAATAAATATTATTAGTAATTATTCCGACCAAACATTTCAACATGAAGTATGCAGCACTGTCAGGCACCTTTTGTGAGGGCTGTATTATTAAGTAGGTGTGATTAATTCTAATATTAAACACAGTGTGCAATATTTACAGCAAATCAGATCATCAAACACCGACACAAAGTTCTTAAGTTTAAAGTCAACCTATTTCATGAGTTCTTTCATAATTTAATATTTACAAAGCAGCAGCCAAGTTTTCGAGGACAGCCATAATGAATAAGATATCAGGTTCATGACGAGGAGCAACGATAACGTTTGGTTGGTTGGTTGGTAAAGATTTAGGCTTAATGCCACAGCCAGTGAGACCGTTGGTTGGTTGGTTGGTTGGTTGGTTGGTAAAGATTTAGGCTTAATGCCACAGCCAGTGAGGCCGTTGGTTGGTTGGTTGGTTGGTTGGTAAAGATTTAGGCTTAATGCCACAGCCAGTGAGACCGTTGGTTGGTTGGTTGGTTGGTTGGTTGGTTGGTTGGTAAAGATCTAGGATTAATGCCACAGCCAATGAGACCATCAGCTTTAAGGTTTAATCGAAAACCGAAAGATTTTGAATCACTTCTTTAGGAATTCAAGATATATACACGTTCTCACGGTATAGCGTTTGGTCCTTTAACAATCACTTAAGGATTCGGTACTTATTAAAGAAAGGCAAGGGGAAGTTAAGTTATAGGACAACGTGTGAGGAAAGCAGTCTCTTAACCATGTATTTATGTTCCATGTCTTAACTCCTGAGTATGACACAAACCACCTCCAAGCCTAAGCCAGGTAAGCATTTATCAACTAGCCCCGACGGAGAGATGAACACCTCGGTTAGATGTGGGCCGACTGCCACACCCAGGAATTGAACCCATACAGGTCAGATCCCGGGCCGGTCTGTACTGACATATAGCCAGTCACGCTAACCTCTACACGACAGAGGTTGGTGCATGTATGTACTATTCCTGAAACATCTTAGTATGCATGTGTGTACACAGACACATGTACATCTGTGGAGGGTTGGGAGTGTAAATGTAAATGTACGTGACTGTGTGCGTTCGTGTTTGCGTACATCTAATGTGTATGGTTTAGCCCACGTGTGTGTTTACTGGGCATATGTGTATATAAGCATACATAAAGTGGAGAACCTTTCACCTCTAAAAGGGCTCAAAAGAATCATATATATATATATATATATATATAGATAGATAGATAGATAGATAGATAGATAATCTCATTCAATAGCAGGATTCGAACCCATGCTACTTATACAGAAGCTGGGCCTCTTAACCACTAGACTATTGCCGACTGGCCAACAACCCCAGCCTTCATACAAGCAGGATGGATTCCAATCCTGTTATTGGAGACCGTAATTTCTACTGAAGTTCGCGATTAATCTATCTATCTATCTATATATATATATATATATATATATATATATATATATATATATATATATATATATATATATACATTATATAATTATAACTCATTTTACGTACAATACGTGTAAACATTCCCCCACTTAGTACACATGACTGACGCTAGGCTGCCATTGGGATCTTCGACTTTAATTCCTATTTAATTAGAGCGCGTGCAGCAGATCCACCCCCCCTCCCACCACCACTGGGGCCATTCGAGATACCTCCTCAATCATTTGTGAATGCATTTTCTAAAACTTTCGTCCGCAGGGAATATCTTTCCTATCTGCACTCCGATACCTGGGCGATGCACGGTCTGCAGTCAAACAAATTCCTCAACAGGGAACTGAACTATTGATCTAAAGTGGGATATGTATTAGATATATATATATATATATATATATATATATATATATATATATATATATATATATATATATATATATATACTTTATATATCATATCATACTTTGTTGCTGTCTCCCGCGTTAGCGAGGTAGCGCAAGAAAACAGACGAAACAATGGCCCAACCCATCCACATACACAAGTATATATATAAACGCCCACACACGCACATAAACATACCTATACATTTCAAAGTATATTTACATATACATACACAGACATATACATATATACACATGTACATATTCATACATGCTGCCTTCATCCATTTCCGCCGCCACCCCACCACACATGAAATGGCACCTCCTCCCCAGCGTGCGCGCGAGGTAGCGCTAGGAAAAGACAACAAAGGCCACATTCGTTCACACACAGTCTCTAGCTGTCATGTATAATGCAGTGAAACCACAGCTCCCTTTCCACATCCAGGCCCCACAAAACTTTCCATGGTATACTCCAGGCGCTTCACATGCCATGGTTTAATCCACTGACAGCACGTCGACCCCGGTATACCACATCGTTCCAATTCACTCTATTCCTTGCACGCCTTTCACCCTCCTGTATGTTCGGGCCCCGATCGCTCAAAATCTTTTTCACTCCATCCTTCCACCTTCAATTTGGTCTCCCACTCCTCCTCGTTCCCTCCACCTCTGACACATATATCCTCTTTGTCAATCTTTCCTCACTCATTCTCTCCATGTGACCAAACCATTTCAATACACCCTCTTCTGCTCTCTCAACCACACTCTTTTTATTACGGCACATTTCTCTTACCCTTTCATTACTTACTCGATCATATATATATATATATATATATATATATATATATATATATATATATATATATATATATATATGAGAGTATAGGTGGTGGATGAAAACACAGAGATGGGCAGCAACTGTCTGATGCCCTACCGTTGCAAGCCATAATATCGACATTTGCATTCACATGTAACAATGCTTCAACACTTCATACAAAAAGAAAAAAAAAAAGACATCCCTAATCTGATGATGATTTTGAAAAAAAAAATAATCCAAAGATTTCTCTCCATATTCTTGAGATGCTTAATAACCATCTGACAGGATAAATATTTTGAACAGAATAAACCGTAACGACCCGAACCGATGAAATGGTGCTCGAACCCTAGCCTCAGAAGGGAAATGTTAGGGGTGAGTCAAACGCCAAGTTCGCCTTCCGTGAAAGATTTGATTTTCTCTTGTGCAAAATGGAATACCTTCCTCACTCATGGGACCCGAAGATGCAATTATTCGCTTAATGTCTTCTGAGATTCCTAGACCATAAATCAAAGTGTTTCTTGCTTATTTTGCACGGGAACTCTGAGGCCTATCTTGCTTTACCAGGGATAAGTCTAAGGCAACTTTAGCATCAGTTTAATAATAATTGATCTATATCAAAATATGGTTAATAAAAGCAAGTGTGAACATGTACATGTTTTTATATGTATATGTCTGTGTATGTATATGTGTATATGCTGATATGTTAGGCATGTATACGTGTGTGTATGGACGTTTATGTACATATATGTGTATACGAGTGGATGGGCCATTCTTCGTCTGTTTCCTGGTGCTACCTCGCTGACGCGGGAAACAGCGACTAAGTAATATAATAATAATAATTATAAAATATATATATATATATATATATATATATATATATATATATATATATATATATATATATATATATATATATTGATTGGTTCTCAGTGAATGTAGGTTTGCGGCAGGGGTGTGTGATGTCTCCATGGTTGTTTAATTTGTTTATGGATGGGGTTGTTAGGGAGGCGAATGCAAGAGTTTTGGAAAGAGGGTTAAGTATGAAGTCTGTTGGGGATGAAAGAGCTTGGGAAGTGAGTCAGTTGTTGTTCGCTGATGATACAGCGCTGGTGGCTGATTCATGTGAGAAACTGCAGAAGCTGGTGACTGAGTTTGGTAAAGTGTGTGAAAGAAGAAAGTTAAGAGTAAATGTGAATAAGAGCAAGGTTATTGGGTACAGTAGGGTTGAGGGTCAAGTCAATTGGGAGGTGAGTTTGAATGGAGAAAAACTGGAGGAAGTGAAGTGTTTTAGATATCTGGGAGTGGATCTGGCAGCGGATGGAACCATGGAAGCGGAAGTGGATCATAGGGTGGGGGAGGGGGCGAAAATTCTGGGAGCCTTGAAGAATGTGTGGAAGTCGAGAACATTATCTCGGAAAGCAAAAATGGGTATGTTTGAAGGAATAGTGGTTCCAACAATGTTGTATGGTTGCGAGGCGTGGGCTATGGATAGAGTTGTGCGCAGGAGGATGGATGTGCTGGAAATGAGATGTTTGAGGACAATGTGTGGTGTGAGGTGGTTTGATCGAGTAAGTAACGTAAGGGTAAGAGAGATGTGTGGAAATAAAAAGAGCGTGGTTGAGAGAGCAGAAGAGGGTGTTTTGAAATGGTTTGGGCACATGGAGAGAATGAGTGAGGAAAGATTGACCAAGAGGATATATGTGTCGGAGGTGGAGGGAACGAGGAGAAGAGGGAGACCAAATTGGAGGTGGAAAGATGGAGTGAAAAAGATTTTGTGTGATCGGGGCCTGAACATGCAGGAGGGTGAAAGGAGGGCAAGGAATAGAGTGAATTGGAGCGATGTGGTATACCGGGGTTGACGTGCTGTCAGTGGATTGAATCAAGGCATGTGAAGCGTCTGGGGTAAACCATGGAAAGCTGTGTAGGTATGTATATTTGCGTGTGTGGACGTATGTATATACATGTGTATGGGGGTGGGTTGGGCAATTTCTTTCGTCTGTTTCCTTGCGCTACCTCGCAGACGCGGGAGACAGCGACAAAAAAAAAAAAAAAAAAAATATATATATATATATAAATATATATAAATATATATATGCTTGTGGCATGAGAAGAGTGGGAGGTGGGCTGTTTAGAAAGGGTAGTGAGTGGTGGGATGAAGAAGTAAGAGTATTAGTGAAAGAGAAGAGAGAGGCATTTGGACGATTTTTGCAGGGAAAAAATGCAATTGAGTGGGAGAAGTATAAAAGAAAGAGACAGGAGGTCAAGAGAAAGGTGCAAGAGGTGAAAAAAAGGGCAAATGAGAGTTGGGGTGAGAGACTATCAGTAAATTTTAGGGAGAATAAAAAGATGTTCTGGAAGGAGGTAAATAGGGTGCGTAAGACAAGGGAGCAAATGGGAACTTCAGTGAAGGGCGTAAATGGGGAGGTGATAACAAGTAGCGGTGATGTGAGAAGGAGATGGAATGAGTATTTTGAAGGTTTGTTGAATGTGTCTGATGACAGAGTGGCAGATATAGGGTGTTTTGGTCGAGGTGGTGTGCAAAGTGAGAGGGTTAGGGAAAATGATTTGGTAAACAGAGAAGAGGTAGTAAAAGCTTTGCGGAAGATGAAAGCCGGCAAGGCAGCAGGTTTGGATGGTATTGCAGTGGAATTTATTAAAAAAGGGGGTGACTGTATTGTTGACTGGTTGGTAAGGTTATTTAATGTATGTATGACTCATGGTGAGGTGCCTGAGGATTGGCGGAATGCGTGCATAGTGCCATTGTACAAAGGCAAAGGGGATAAGAGTGAGTGCTCAAATTACAGAGGTATAAGTTTGTTGAGTATTCCTGGTAAATTATATGGGAGGGTATTGATTGAGAGGGTGAAGGCATGTACAGAGCATCAGATTGGGGAAGAGCAGTGCGGTTTCAGAAGTGGTAGAGGATGTGTGGATCAGGTGTTTGCTTTGAAGAATGTATGTGAGAAATACTTAGAAAAGCAAATGGATTTGTATGTAGCATTTATGGATCTGGAGAAGGCATATGATAGAGTTGATAGAGATGCTCTGTGGAAGGTATTAAGAATATATGGTGTGGGAGGCAAGTTGTTAGAAGCAGTGAAAAGTTTTTATCGAGGATGTAAGGCATGTGTACGTGTAGGAAGAGAGGAAAGTGATGTGTTCTCAGTGAATGTAGGTTTACGGCAGGGGTGTGTGATGTCTCCATGGTTGTTTAATTTGTTTATGGATGGGGTTGTTAGGGAGGTAAATGCAAGAGTCCTGGAAAGAGGGGCAAGTATGAAGTCTGTTGGGGATGAGAGAGCTTGGGAAGTGAGTCAGTTGTTGTTCGCTGATGATACAGCGCTGGTGGCTGATTCATGTGAGAAACTGCAGAAGCTGGTGACTGAGTTTGGTAAAGTGTGTGGAAGAAGAAAGTTAAGAGTAAATGTGAATAAGAGCAAGGTTATTAGGTACAGGAGGGGTGAGGGTCAAGTCAATTGGGAGGTGAGTTTGAATGGAGAAAAACTGGAGGAAGTGAAGTGTTTTAGATATCTGGGAGTGGATCTGTCCGCGGATGGAACCATGGAAGCGGAAGTGGATCATAGGGTGGGGGAGGGGGCGAAAATTTTGGGAGCCTTGAAAAATGTGTGGAAGTCGAGAACATTATCCCGGAAAGCAAAAATGGGTATGTTTGAAGGAATAGTAGTTCCAACAATGTTGTATGGTTGCGAGGCGTGGGCTATGGATAGAGTTGTGCGCAGGAGGATGGATGTGCTGGAAATGAGATGTTTGAGGACAATGTGTGGTGTGAGGTGGTTTGATCGAGTAAGTAACGTAAGGGTAAGAGAGATGTGTGGAAATAAAAAGAGCGTGGTTGAGAGAGCAGAAGAGGGTGTTTTGAAATGGTTTGGGCACATGGAGAGAATGAGTGAGAAAGATTGACCAAGAGGATATATGTGTCGGAGGTGGAGGGAACGAGGAGAAGAGGGAGACCAAATTGGAGGTGGAAAGATGGAGTGAAAAGGATTTTGTGTGATCGGGGCCTGAACATGCAGGAGGGTGAAAGGAGGGCAAGGAATAGAGTGAATTGGAGCGATGTGGTATACAGGGGTTGACGTGCTGTCAGTGGATTGAATCAAGGCATGTGAAGCGTCCGGGGTAAACCATGGAAAGCTGTGTAGGTATGTATATTTGCGTGTGTGGACGTGTGTATATACATGTGTATGGGGGGGGGGGGTTGGGCCATTTCTTTCGTCTGTTTCCTTGCGCTACCTCGCAAACGCGGGAGACAGCGACAAAGTATAAAAAAAAAAAAAAGAAAAAAAAAAAATATATATATATATATATATATATATATATATATATATATATATATATATATATATATATATATATATATATCAGTATGATGGGTATATCCACTTCCTAATAAAGAACTCTTGAATATTCAAATATTTACATCACTGTGGATAAGTAAACTAAACTGGCAAACCAGCTAATTACCGGGGGGGGGGGGGGATGGAGGTGAGGAGGGAACTATAGTTGCACAATGCAATTCCCTTCAATCATCAACAGGAGGTGATATATCCTCTTTAAAACCCACAGTACACTGGTGCGCTGCCTGAGCAGGGCAGTGCAACCCTTGAAGTATGATGGCCTGACCTTTGACCTGACTCTTAAGTTTCAGGTCAAAGGCAAATCCCTCACCAAAGGTTGTACCGTCGTGCTCAAAGGTTGCAGTCGTGGTTCAAGGTATTTACCGAGTTCACTAAGCCCAATATACCATCGTTCTCCCCACTTCAGTTTGGCTGAATCTCATGTAATCTACTAAAATCCAATCTAGTGTAGCTAGCAAACAGGTCTACAATCACCCAATCTATATTCGACTCCATCTATCCCAGGGCAGCCGACACCAATGCATTTTATGCAGTGAAAATGAGAGAAAGGTCTTTTCATTGGTGGAGAAACTACAAATAACCAGTGATTCAAATTAGAACACAATTACAGTCCCTACAATCATTCCAATTAAAAGTTTGCTCCAACAAATGCTAATAGTTCGGAAACATTCCTTCTCGCACAACACAAATACAATATCAATGTATAAATAAATACGTGAAAAGTACTAAATAAATATATATATACATATATATATAGAAATATATATATATATATATCAAAGAAATATAACTTGGCATTGGACTCGTGAATACGAACCCACCAATCAGAATCGTTGTCGAGTTGCCATTGAGCCATTTGCCGGCTAATAAGAGGCTCTAAGAGCGCGTCCCGTGAGCGATGACCAAGAATTTTCAGCCTTATGACAGGAGGCTTTACCTGTCACCTACTTTCAAAGGCTCCGGAAAAAGCTCATTAATGACATTAATTAGTGATCAAAGCCCGCTGCTTTTTGAAGTCCGGGTTGTTCCGAAACGCGTCGCAGGGGCAATTATCGTCCGATATACGCCATTACCGTACGATGTACGTAATTATTCTGCGATATATGCAATTAACGCGCGATAAACGCGTAACTACAGCGCTTTACACACTAATGAACGATATTCATAAGAAAGGCAGACAATGTGATGAGACATTCACGGCCCCTTTTATCGTTTAGTTCCTCAGCCATGGACGAAATAACACGATACTACAACGTAAAACGATAACGCGGGAAAAATCTAGTAACAGAGAGGACGAGGAAATGTTTGTATAACAAATACTTGAATAAACCATAATCTGGCAAAAATTGAGGATAATAATAATAATAATAATAATAATAATAATAATAATAATAATAATAATAATAAGTGATCCAGGAAATAGTAGATGAATCAGCAAACTGCAATTAAAGATATAGGGAAATATAGGTTGAAGATGAGTGTAATTATCTAATCAAAGAAATACAAAAAAAAAAAAATTAATACATATACAACTTTATGAGGCAGGAAGCACAGTAGTACATCAGACGTAAACAATGAAAAGCAACAAGTAAACGAATAAACCACAACACGTGATATATATATATATAATGAGAGAGAGAAAAGAGAGAGAGAGAGAGAGAGAGAGAGAGAGAGAGAGAGAGAGAGAGAGAGAGAGAGAGAGAGAGAGGATAGTCTCGTCTTGTTGAGGAACTTTTTGCTCCAAACGGCTCCACCATTTCCCTGCTTCTGATTGCAGTGCAGCCTCGAAGCTATAGAAACCCTATGAGACGGGGTCCTGGATTGATTAATTAATTATAATAATAATAATAATAATAATAATAATAATAACAATAATAATAATAATAATAACAATACTGTGAACCTGTTGATCAACTGACTAAGGACGGTACTTACACAAACCACTATAAGCAGGTAAACTCTATTATACAAAAGAAATTAAATCAATAAACAGTGGAGACAAAACGTATCTAAAGCTATCTATAAACCACGCAAACCGGAAAGAACCAGCAAAGTCTTGCAAAATGCCACTGAACTTGGAATTAGGCCATGATAATTTAAATGGAAATCAACGAGTCTAAGAAAAAAAAATGCCTTGAACGTGGATGTAAATGATGAAAGTAAATGCAAAGAAAGAAATGGAAAATGAACACATCCGTGAATACACTAGGAACTGTATCAACACAACACGAACGGAAAGAAAACACATAGCGAACGAGCAATACATACATCACGAACGAAAATGACTTCACCACGAACGTAAATCAAACACGAACGAACGCAGGTAAACACATAATAAACGGAATGTAAACACATGATGAACTACAGGTATGAACTAACTACTGTAACACACCACGAAAGCATAGTAAACAATCACGAACGCATAGTAACACATTACGAACGCAAAGTAACACATCACGAACGCATAGTAATACATCACGAACGCACAGTAACACATCACAAACGCACAGTTACACATCACGAACGCACAGTAATACATCACGGACGCACAGTAACAAATCACGAACGCATAGTAAACGCACCACGAACGCAAAATAAACGCATGAAAAACCATGCTAAACAACATCATGTCTTGAGTTCATTGGCTAGATTTTCACTCAGACCTTGCAATCAGTGACTAGTTTTAGGTACGATCAGTCGACAATACAAGTGGACTAAAATACTCAGTCAACTGATATTCTGAAATAAATTCCACAAGAAATTCTTACCCGGAACATATAAGGAAAAAACAAATCTAAAAACCTCAAAAGTCTCACATTAAACTAAAATTCTGGGATTACGCAGTGCAATGCTTCAACAACCAATAAGGAAAGACAAATGTTACAAAGCACTTAAGATAAATGAATCACCTGGGATGTATGAATCACCTGGGATGTATGAATCACCAGGGACGTATGAATCACCTGGGATGTATGAATCACCTGGGATGTATGAATCACCAGGGACGTATGAATCACCTGGGACGTATGAATCACCAGGGACGTATGAATCACCTGGGACGTATGAATCACCTGGGATGTATGAATCACCTGGGATGTATGAATCACCTGGGATGTATGAATCACCAGGGATGTATGAATCACCTGGGACGTATGAATCACCTGGGATGTATGAATCACCTGGGATGTATGAATCACCTGGGATGTATGAATCACCTGGGATGTATGAATCACCTGGGATGTATGAATCACCAGGGACGTATGAATCACCTGGGACGTATGAATCACCAGGGATGTATGAATCACCTGGGACGTATGAATCACCTGGGATGTATGAATCACCTGGGATGTATGAATCACCTGGGACGTATGAATCACCTGGGATGTATGAATCACCTGGGATGTATGAATCACCAGGGACGTATGAATCACCTGGAATGTATGAATCACCCGGGATGTATGAATCACCTGGGACGTATGAATCACCAGGGACGTACGAATCACCGGGGATGTATGAATCACCTGGGATGTATGAGTCACCTGGAATGTATGAATCACCAGGGACGTATGAATCACCCGGGATGTATGAATCACCTGGGATGTATGAAAAAAAACAGACTTTACTTTCTATAATCTATCCAAGATCAATTTCTATGGAAAAGTCCTGGTGTTACCAAGGACCTTCTACATCCCAAGGCTGCACTACTTTCAGCAGCAGGGAAATGTAGACTCCTTAGGAGTGAGCGATTCTTTACCTCGACTGTACAGTCTCAATGATACAGCCTCGCCAAAGGTGACTTCTCACTTGCACTGTCACCTCGTGCAGGCGGAGTCCGGTAACACCCAAGAACAGCTTTGATAATGTACTTCAAATTTATACAAAACAATAAAAACGTGAATAAAGATACCCTGAAACAGAGAACGTACTAAAGCAGATCTATAAATAATCTACAATTATCATGAAAAACACAAGAGACTTGAACACACTGCAGAGTTTGCACGAAAAGGGAGGGAATGTGCGGATAAACGAGGCTACCTTGTAACAAAGGAAAGTGGATGTGCGGATAAATGGGGTAATACAGGATATTGATTACGGATAAGCGAGGCCAGGGGCAGCGTATCATCCCATGAATACTAAATTACCCATCTCTTCCTTGCACATGTTGTGGGGGACAACACTGCACTCACACGCATACACGGAAAGGATACAACATCAACTGCTGACGTAAAGACGGGTGAGAGGACGATCGGTGGAAGAGAATGGGAAGAGAAAACTGGGTGAACGGGTTTAGTGCTTGGGAAGTGCACGGTAAAACCAAATAACAGAAGACCCGATGGTCTATGACGAGATTACCTGCTGGAGGATAGTCCATGGAAAAGCCAGATAACTGAAGACCCGATGGTCTATGCCGAGGTTATTTGCTGGAGGATAGTCCATGGAAAAGCCAGATAACAGAAGACCTGATAGTCTATGACGAGGTGATCTGCTGGAGGATAGTCCATGGAAAAGCCAGATAAAAGGAAGACTCGATAGTCTATGACGAGTTTACCTACTGAAGGAAAGTACATGGGAAAGCCAGATAACAGAAGACCTGATGGTCCATGACGAGGTGATCTGCTGGAAGAAAGTACAGGGAAAAGCTAGATAAAAGGAAGACCTGATGGTCTATGACGAGTTTACCTACTGAAGGAAAGTACATGGGAAAGCCAGATAACAGAGATCTTTTGGTCTCTGATGAGGTGATCTGCTGGAGAACAGTAAATGGGAAAACCAGATAAGAACAGACCTGATGGTCTATGACGAGATTATCTGCCGGAGGTCTGTACATGGGAAAGTCAGAAAACGAATTAAGTAAAATCAAGGAGGATTGCATGGATCCACAAGGGGACCAAGACAAAGCCTGAATTTCCTTGAATACATGTTTAATGAAATTCAACCCGAATATATGTGAAGCAATGAGGATGGCACGCAATGAAATAAGGGCTTGATATATGATTTATTATCAGGCATCTGTTTGGGAGAGGGACTTGAGAATAGACATCGTCTGCAACCTGTCGCCAGAGTCCCACATTAAGAGAATAGCAAAAGAGACAAAATGTCTGCTGGAAAATGTCGTGACAGCTTTTCTATAAATGATTGAGGAAATATTCAGCAACATATTCGCATCCCACGACAGACCAAAACTAGAACAGGTTTCTCAAGTTTGGCTATCTTGCTTAAAGAAGGACGATGAACTAATATAAAAGGCACAGAGGAGACCCATAAACACAGTACCTGAATACAAATAGATGAGTTACAGGGAAAAGTTGAAAGCCTTAAATTTGTCCATCATGGCAGAATAAAGAGTGAAGAGTGACTTGATCACAACACTAAGTTTTTAATCCAATCTTATAAGTAAACGGTTTTCCGAAAGCTGCAGGAACAGAACAACCAGAGACCATTACACGAAATTAGGCCAGAAACTTATCGGAAAGGTTGTAACGAAGTACTTTTAAAGTATACAAAGTGGAGGATGAATGAAATGAAATGACTGAGGATATGGTTAATGTATACAGCATACCAAAGTTTAAGAAACTATTAAAGAATATTCAAAAGACAGGGCTTCATGAGTGAAGAACGCCCTCTCCGAATAGTACAAATAGGTAATCAATCAATCAATCACACACACACACACACACACACACACACACACACACACACACACACACTAATTCTTTTTCTATGACAACAGAAAAGGACACAAGGCTCTAGTGGGTAGAACCCCGTGGCCTATTTCTGTTTGCACTCCCTGGTAAGAAGGCTGAGTGAAAGTGAATGGTGAAAACAAAAGGTGGTTGTGGGAGTACGGAACTAAAGAGGCTTATTACAGACACCTCTGCAGCCCGCTGCGACGCTTGTTATGGCCTTCACGGTGGTTGGTTGTTTGATTATCTCGGCTTTAGGCTTCTCGGCTGAAGAGGTCATTAAGGCCAACAACGTCGTTTTATAACCATCTGCCGAAAAACCTTGAACACCTGCGAATGTTGAAGATAATTCGACGATTAAACACACACACACACACACACACACACACACACACACACACAACACACACACAACACACACACACACACATAGAGTCCTTGCCATAATGCAGTTTAGTTGTTTACAAAAATTACTTGAGCTTGAGGCCTATCGAAAGTCAGGGCCACTGAAGCCATCAAAGTCAAGTTATAATCACCACCCGAAATATACTTTAACAATTTCTTCGTCTGTTAAAGATAAATCGAAGACTACACACACTCCCGCTATATATGGCCTGTGAATTCTAAGACCATACACGCTGTGATAAAGTGTATTTCAAAAAAGGTTTCCCGAATCCCAAAGGTTCTGCAAAAGGCTGTCATTAAAAATATGATTAAGTAATAATCTATATAAGGATCTCTTAACCTGTGCTTACCTAATGGCTGCCACAAAACTCTTCATGAAACTACAATATTTTGCCTAAGACGGGATGGAAAAGGTCGAGGTCCCTGGAAAAGATTACAGACAACCTACAATAAGAGATTCTCGACCACTACCACACACACTCCCACTGCATGTATGGACCTTAGGATCAAGTTGGCTGACTGGTACTTTGGGTTTTTGGGGCTACCAGCTCTGCCAGGATCACTAAGGCCCTCCACATTAAGGTAGATCAATAATAAGCAGAACACACTAGCTGAGGATATAGCTTCCAGGATTCCTATCTACTGATTGCTGACCAGAGGGGTCACAGCAAAACAATGACCAGTCTTAAGAGATATCAAATATATACAAACTAGTGTATTAAAAAGCACAGACTCAGAACTAAACCAACATCTACATGAAAAAAAATATATAATGTCATCCATTTTGCCCTGCAAAGCTGTGGGTCAGATCTCTTGACTCCGAACAAATAAAGGAAAAATAATTAATTACACCAGTGATTTACTCCATCGTGGCGTCGGGGACATCCCTCATTATGAAGTGTGTATGTGGAGAATGCATCCGTCTTCTATAGATGCCCCAGTAGCAAACGCCTCGTTAGAAACTATGTAATGTCTCCAACAATGACGCAAAATGATACGAATCTAAATTCACCATTATTTCAAAAGCCTCCGTTTACGCTCCCATCACATCGACCGTTTTCTTCTTTTCAACATTTTTTCCGTTTTATTTCAAATTCCATTTCTCTTTTTACGGCAGCAGGACATCATACATTAATCAATCGGCCAGCACTGTATCACCGCTTTGGAAAGCATTTAACACAATGAGTTTCCGATATCGAGAATGAATTGAGAACCGCTTCTGCAGTGCATAATACATTACTCTCTATTTACCAAACACCGTAATCCCGTTGAAAGCATTCCATGCTCAACCTTCCACCTTCGAACTGTGTGTGTCCCCCGCCCCGCATGCCGTGCATCATATAATAATTCAACTATAGCACAATTGTCAACTGACCTAAATGAAATGTTATTTGCAGTGAAGAATTTCCCTTCTGCTTACGTGAGAGAGAGAGAGAGAGAGAGAGAGAGAGAGAGAGAGAGAGAGAGAGAGAGAGAGAGAATATGTAACCAATGACTATCGATTTAAGACGGAAATACAGCTGGAACACAGACGCCACGCACTGTCTTCGTTCTTTCACGAACGCGAGACATGAAGGCCTCATTCACAGACGATATGGGAGGGAGGAGAAGGGGGAGGAGGGAAGGGGAAAGGAAGGAAGGGATGACGGAAGGAGAACAGAGATGGAGGAAGACAGGATAGGGATAATGGAGGAGGAGGAAGAGAAGTAGAAAGAGTGAGGAAGCCGATATCATACACTCTCACCTGGTCCTTCCTACCTCCTTCCTCACTTGTCCCTCTAGCCTCCTTCCTCTCTCATCCCTCCTGCCTCCCTCCCTATTATCCCTCTCGTCAGGCGGAGCCGAGGAACGGAGGAGCCGTTGCCGACATGATCGACGTTTCCGCCAATCGTCTGAGAGAGGTTTCCAGTCGCCGAGAGTGAGGCCGAGCCTGGTCAATACGAGAGCTGGACGGTGTCACCTGTTACCTTCCACACCTGCCTGGCCGCAGGAGAGTCGTCCTGGTGTTCCTCCACACCTGCCTGGCCGCAGGAGAGTCGTCCTGGTGTTCCTCCACACCTGCCTGGCCGCAGGAGAGTCATGCCTGGACGTCATCATATTTCCTCAACGCTCATACAACTGCCAGGAACAGACGACTAAACCTTCGAAGAAAAACCACGGCTTGACTACTCCTTCATCTGTTTCATCTCTTAAAAAAAAGTGATGATAAAGGAGGGAAGACTTTCCATCTCCATCTCCCCCCTAACCCCTCCTTTCCCACCCCAGCTCCCGTCACTCTTAATCGCTTCCAGGAGATTCGTGGGCAGCAGCAGCCTTTCCTTCCTAACCCCACGGGATTCATCTCAAATGTCACCACTCTGACCAAACTCGCAGTGCATCTCCTCGTTCTCCTAGGCACCCTTAACCTCACTCCCAGAGTAGCGCGGCGTCATTATAATGGTACAGACGTCATCAAAAACCATCCCCAGCGTACGTTTTTCCGACACTTCAATCTATTACATTATTTGGTGTCCGGTGTCATCTGGTGAGCCGAGGGGGAGAGACCCCGGCATGGGTCATAATCTCCATAACCCAGCGGTCAAGGTCTATCCCCCCCCCCCCCCCCCCCGGAACGAAACGGGAATTTCCTCTTCATGACGCCGGAAGAAAGTATGCCAACTATGATCATGAGTTCAAAGGTCAAACGAGGTCGAAAGGTCACTCCCGTTCAAGCGCCTGCAGCCTCCTCCTCCACCTCCTCCTCACTTGTTTTCTCGCCGTTTTAGAGGTTTTAAAACGTGAGCGAGTCGCCATCTGACTACATGTGATAAGGTCCTGCATCAAACACTAACTGCGTTTTCATGGCTTACTTCCATTCTCTTCCCTGAGGTTATAGGTCGCTTAAAATTCATGCAAAGGTGACACTTCTGTATATATATATATATATATATATATATATATATATATATTTTTTTTTTTTTTTTTTTTTATACCTCGTCGCTGTCTCCCGCGTTTGCGAGGTAGCGCAAGGAAACAGACGAAAGAAATGGCCCAACCCCCCCCATACACATGTACATACATACGTCCACACACGCAAATATACATACCTACACAGCTTTCCATGGTTTACCCCGGACGCTTCACATGCCTTGATTCAATCCACTGACAGCACGTCAACCCCTGTATACCACATCGCTCCAATTCACTCTATTCCTTGCCCTCCTTTCACCCTCCTGCATGTTCAGGCCCCGATCACACAAAATCCTTTTCACTCCATCTTTCCACCTCCAATTTGGTCTCCCTCTTCTCCTTGTTCCCTCCACCTCCGACACATATATCCTCTTGGTCAATCTTTCCTTACTCATTCTCTCCATGTGCCCAAACCACTTCAAAACACCCTCTTCTGCTCTCTCAACCACGCTCTTTTTATTTCCACACATCTCTCTTACCCTTACGTTACTTACTCGATCAAACCACCTCACACCACACATTGTCCTCAAACATCTCATTTCCAGCACATCCATCCTCCTGCGCACAACTCTATCCATAGCCCACGCCTCGCAACCATACAACATTGTTGGAACCACTATTCCTTCAAACATACCCATTTTTGCTTTCCGGGATAATGTTCTCGACTTCCACACATTTTTCAAGGCTCCCAAAATTTTTGCCCCCTCCCCCACCCTATGATCCACTTCCGCTTCCATGGTTCCATCCGCTGACAGATCCACTCCCAGATATCTAAAACACTTCACTTCCTCCAGTTTTTCTCCATTCAAACTCACCTCCCAATTGACTTGACCCTCAACCCTACTGTACCTAATAACCTTGCTCTTATTCACATTTACTCTTAACTTTCTTCTTCCACACACTTTACCAAACTCCGTCACCAGCTTCTGCAGTTTCTCACATGAATCCGCCACCAGCGCTGTATCATCAGCGAACAACAACTGACTCACTTCCCAAGCTCTCTCATCCCCAACAGACTTCATACTTGCCCCTCTTTCCAAGACTCTTGCATTTACCTCCCTAACAACCCCATCCATAAACAAATTAAACAACCATGGAGACATCACACACCCCTGCCGCAAACCTACATTCACTGACAACCAATCACTTTCCTCTCTTCCTACACGTACACATGCCTTACATCCTCGATAAAAACTTTTCACTGCTTCTAACAACTTGCCTCCCACACCATATATTCTTAATACCTTCCACAGAGCATCTCTATCAACTCTATCATATGCCTTCTCCAGATCCATAAATGCTACATACAAATCCATTTGCTTTTCTAAGTATTTCTCACATACATTCTTCAAAGCAAACACCTGATCCACACATCCTCTACCACTTCTGAAACCACACTGCTCTTCCCCAATCTGATGCTCTGTACATGCCTTCACCCTCTCAATCAATACCCTCCCATATAATTTACCAGGAATACTCAACAAACTTATACCTCTGTAATTTGAGCACTCACTCTTATCCCCTTTGCCTTTGTACAATGGCACTATGCACGCATTCCGCCAATCCTCAGGCACCTCACCATGAGTCATACATACATTAAATAACCTTACCAACCAGTCAACAATACAGTCACCCCCTTTTTTTATAAATTCCACTGCAATACCATCCAAACCTGCTGCCTTGCCGGCTTTCATCTTCCGCAAAGCTTTTACTACCTCTTCTCTGTTTACCAAATCATTTTCCCTAACCCTCGCACTTTGCACACCACCTCGACCAAAACACCCTATATCTGCCACTCTGTCATCAGACACATTCAACAAACCTTCAAAATACTCATTCCATCTCCTTCTCACATCACCACTACTTGTTATCACCTCCCCATTTACGCCCTTCACTGAAGTTCCCATTTGCTCCCTTGTCTTACGCACCCTATTTACCTCCTTCCAGAACATCTTTTTATTCTCCCTAAAATTTACTGATAGTCTCTCACCCCAACTCTCATTTGCCCTTTTTTTCACCTCTTGCACCTTTCTCTTGACCTCTTGTCTCTTTCTTTTATACTTCTCCCACTCAATTGCATTTTTTCCCTGCAAAAATCGTCCAAATGCCTCCCTCTTCTCTTTCACTAATACTCTTACTTCTTCATCCCACCACTCACTACCCTTTCTAAACAGCCCACCTCCCACTCTTCTCATGCCACAAGCATCTTTTGCGCAATCCATCACTGATTCCCTAAATACATCCCATTCCTCCCCCACTCCCCTTACTTCCATTGTTCTCACCTTTTTCCATTCTGTACACAGTCTCTCCTGATACTTCCTCACACAGGTCTCCTTCCCAAGCTCACTTACTCTCACCACCTTCTTCACCCCAACATTCACTCTTCTTTTCTGAAAACCCATACTAATCTTCACCTTAGCCTCCACAAGATAATGATCAGACATCCCTCCAGTTGCACCTCTCAGCACATTGACATCCAAAAGTCTCTCTTTCGCACGCCTGTCAATTAACACGTAATCCAATAACGCTCTCTGGCCATCTCTCCTACTTACATAAGTATACTTATGTATATCTCGCTTTTTAAACCAGGTATTCCCAATCATCAGTCCTTTTTCAGCACATAAATCTACAAGCTCTTCACCATTTCCATTTACAACACTGAACACCCCATGCATACCAATTATTCCCTCAACTGCCACATTACTCACCTTTGCATTCAAATCACCCATCACTATAACCCGGTCTCGTGCATCAAAACCGCTAACACACTCATTTAGCTGCTCCCAAAACACTTGCCTCTCCTGATCTTTCTTCTCATGCCCAGGTGCATATGCACCAATAATCACCCACCTCTCTCCATCAACTTTCAATTTTACCCATATTAATCGAGAATTTACTTTCTTACATTCTATCACATACTCCCACAACTCCTGTTTCAGGAGTATTGCTACTCCTTCCCTTGCTCTTGTCCTCTCACTAACCCCTGACTTCACTCCCCAGACATTTCCAAACCACTCTTCCCCTTTACCCTTGAGCTTCGTTTCACTCAGAGCCAAAACATCCAGGTTCCTTTCCTCAAACATACTACCTATCTCTCCTTTTTTCACATCTTGGTTACATCCACACACATTTAGGCACCCCACTCTGAGCCTTCGAGGAGGATGAGCACTCCCCGCGTGACTCCTTCTTCTGTTTCCCATTTTAGAAAGTTAATACAAGGAGGGGAGGATTTCTGGCCCCCCGCTCCCGTCCCCTCTAGTCGCTTTCTACGACACGCGAGGAATACGTGGGAAGTATTCTTTCACCCCTATCCCCAGGGATAATATACATATATATATATACACACACACACACACACACACACACATACGCACATACACACACACACACACATACATATATATACATATGAAAAATGTAAGAAACAATTTAGAAAACAAACTTTTAGCTTGAAAAGAATGAAAAAAATGAACGTCACATAATGGATCAACCTCTGGCTATGGAAAAGGAAATGTACAATTTATTCACACAAACGTCAATATATATATATATATATATATATATATATATATATATATATATATATATATATATATATATATATATATATGTATATATAAGGCAATGAATAAGTAAATTTCGAAAATACTCCCAAAGACTCTTGCGCCCACTTCTTCAGCCATCGCACGTGTTACTGAAGAGAGAGAGAGAGAGAGAGAGAGAGAGAGAGAGAGAGAGAGAGAGAGAGAGAGAGAGAGAGAGAGAGAGAGAGAGAGAGAGAGCACCACACCGTCGTGGTGATCGCGTTCCGTTGTTGCTGGCTGCTGCGAGTGACACAGGTGGCAATACCCGTGCTGACCTTACGATATATTCCAAGCCAGGTGGGAATGGAGAGGCGATATATATATATATATATATATATATATATATATATACCTTCTGGAACACGATACAGCCGCTGCACGTAACGTAACACCGGGGAAATCTGATGTCCGCTCAGAGCGCTTTTACTGGCAAATAACCACTCGGGTCATGGAGGGATTTAATGCACATATGAGATGTTCACATGCCTCTGAAAACAGCATTCATGCATGCATGAGGCCGTCGTAAGGAGACGCGGGTCAATCATCGGTGAAGAAATCTACCCAATGCGCAGAAATAATCGTCCTACATGTACACAGTCCACTGACATGGCTAGGTAAGGAACCCTACATAAAACTATCGTACACATAAAAGGAAATTACCGTGCGCTCGGTGGGACAGTAAGTTCATATAGAATAATCCACCGTAAGTACTTACACAAGAAGCTATCATAAGCATTTGAGAATCATCGTATCTAACAGGCAACTGTCGTATGCGCTTCCAAATCCTGTTACATGAAAATAAACTCACACGCATCCCTCGCAAACTACCGAACGAGGCTCAGAATCACCGTACGTAATCAACAGCTACCGTACATACACTCAATTACCGTAATTAATAGAAAACTACAGTAGGCGCAAGGAAAATCACCGTACGTAACAGAAAAGCCACCACAAGCAGAGCGAAAAATACCGTAAGGGTCAGAAACACCGTTGCACGTATACGTGCAACACAAAACTACAGTAGGCACACGGAGAATCGTACGAAACCAGATTATCGTACACACAAGGGAGGCAATACCAAGCACACAGTTAAGAAACCTACTCAGTACATGTAGAACTGTCATTCACTGAGCAAACGAACGAACGTACGAATGAAAACTCTCGTACGCACACGGGAATCATCGTACGTAATAATAAAAAAAGAAACTATCGTACACACGAAGGGAAACTACCGAACGCAGGCAGGGTCCGCAGGCTGGAGGAATTGGTTCCGTGGACACCCACTGCTGCCAATCTCGTCTTCAATATGTCCTGGCTTATGATTTTCCTACAAATTCCTGCCTTTTCCTCTCGTCGTCGGGGGGTTTTGGACTCGTTGAGAAAAACCTGGGCGGTGTGTTTTGTGTTTTATCTGTGGTACCGTGAATGTTATCGCGGCTGTGCTAGTTTTTATGTGTCTTTGGAGAGTGGTTTTAGGCCCTCGGATACCGTGCCAGCATGGCTGACATTTTATACAGAATTCTGCTGTAGTTTCCGTGTGTGTGTGTGTGTGTGTGTGTGTGTGTGTGTATATGTGTGTGTGTGTGTGTGTGTGTGTGTGTGTGTGTGTGTAGGTGTATTAGAGATAGTTAGAGAGAACGAATACCTATCTACAAGGAGACTACCATTAAAAGAAGCTAGCATGTAAAATACCTACATACCTAAGAGAAACTACATAAAGATTTTGCCTTAACTATGCTAACGCGCGCGCGCGCACACACGCACACACACACACAAAAAAATAATGATAATATGCAATAAGGCGGGAAGCCTGTAACAAGATGATACGTAGTAGTAGTCCATGTGGATAAAATACATACCTTTATCAAGCTATGTGAAAGCTGAGAATGTTTAAGAAATGGGGAACAAATAGTGTAAAATTTCCACACATCCAATACAAAAAGGTAATTAGGGAGAACTTGGCAAGTGGAAATTACATAGCTACCTAAACGACAGAGAACATGGAGTTAGGTCAATGAGGTCATACGTAATAAACCTCTTGGATTTCTGTAAGAATGTGACCCCCTGGTGTGCACAAAACGATAGGCTGGCTGTGGACTGTGTGTAACTCGACCGACGAAGTGCATTCGACACTATTCGACACTGGAGGTTGGTAGGGAAGCTGGATGTTCAAGCAGGAAAAAGAGGGAGACGCCTTCGATGGTAAGAATATTACCGTAATGAAAGGAAAAGTCACAGGAGCCTCATGAAATGGGTTGGTGTCACCAGTGGGGTGCAGCTGGGCTTTGTCCTGGAACCGCTGCTCTTCTTGCTCTAAGGACATGACGTGCTGGAGGGATTGCTATGATATACGAATATACTTGCTGATGATACCAAGGTCACAAAGGAAGTAAAAACAGATAGGGATTCCTTATCTATTCTTACTTCCTTTGTGACCTTGGTATCATCAGCAGATCTATTCATATATAAGAGCTTACAAGATGACCAACCACACAGTCCAAAGTTGGTCTAATACATGGCTGAAGAGATTCAAAACAGAGTAACTGTCAAGTGATGAGGACGGAACACCACGAAGGAAGGCCTCGGCACGAATATAATCTAGCAGGTAATAATAAGTTGAGGTAATGCGTGTGTGTGAGAGAAACTTGGGAATCGGCACTGTACCTAACCTGTTGCTAAAGCCATCCATACTTTAAGAGGAATGTAAAAGACACCAAGTGTCTGCTGGCAAACAACTAGAATCGCGTTCAAGCACAAGGACAAGAACCTATTCATCAACAAACTGTTCACGTCATATGTTAGGCCAAAACTAGAATATGCTTCTCATGTTTAGTCATCACCGCACTTGATGAATCACCAAGAATTACTGGAGTAGGTCTAGAGGAAGCCAACAGACACGGTACCTATAGTAAAACGTAGTGTCCACCACTAAAGAGAGAAGAGGGATGGGTAGCTTAATCACAACTTTCGAGTCCTTAAAAATAGTATGATGACGTAGAATGTGAACAGTTCTTTAAAAGAGGCAAAGATAAAACAACAATGAGGGATAATTACATGAAATTAAAAAAAAAGAATCTCGTTTGAAAAGATATAAAAAAAAAAATTTACTTTTACAGATCAAAAGTAGTTGATGAATGGAATAAACCGAGTGATGAAGCTGTGAATGCTGATAGCATACAAAACTTTCGCAAAGTTCTATACAGAAGGGATGGTTCAAGAGAAGGGGCCCCACGAATATAAAACTCCAACACCCCCCCCCCCCCCAGTACACTTAAAATAGGTTACCACACACACACAGACACACACACACACACACACACACCACTTCCTCACAAGGGAAAGAGCGTGGAGGTGACACATCAATGGGCTTCATCCGTCGTTGGCCCCTGCCTCCCAGTTCGGCGCCCAACTACCCAATTAGCCCCCCGCTACCTGTCTTAATAACAAACAACACCACAGGCGACGATCATAAATGCAGTTAGGATTGGCAATGACCGAGTGTGGGTCCGTGCTGACGTTAGAGTTATTGCCGACTGTAATGAGGATAACTGGGTGTTAGAAGCCATGCTAGCAGCACATAGCATGAGGCCATGTTACACAGCATGAGGCCATGGTGCATATAGCATGAGGCCATGATGCACATAGCATGAGGCCATGCTACACATACGAGGCACTACGAAACAAAGTACGAGGCCATGCTGCACATAGCATTAGGTCATGTTTTACATATAATATGAAGTCATGCTGCATAAAGCATGAGGCCATGCCGAAGACATATGCTGCGCATAATATGAGGCCATGCTGAAGATCTATGCTGCACTTAGTACGAGGTCATGCTAATGATAAATGATGCACATAGCATGTTGTGACGTATATATTCTAAAACCCTGATGCATGTCCTCTCTAGTTATGCTGAAGATCCACGTAGGAGACACCATAAGGTTATAAAGCCACGATGGAAATTATCTGAGGCCATGCTGCACACAGTATGAGGCTATGCTGAAGATTGCACGAGGCCATAATGTGGGACGTTGGTGATCATATGAGGAGCATTTTGTCAGCCACAGTGACTGAGATCATGATGGAGGCCGTGATGATGGTCATGCTGAAGGGTGTTCTGAAGCCATGATGATTGCCACAAGGCAGAGTGGGTGAAGCTGTGATGGAGAAAGCGTTGGAAACCATGCTGCTGATCACCCAAGGGAATGATGAAGGATGCTTTGGAGGCCATGCTGTAGGTAGTCTGGAGACCATGCTGCAGGATACTAGAGGGGGGGAGGGGCTGGCTTGCTAGAGGACATTTGAGTATCATGCTGCAGCACACCTGCAGGCCATGCTGTATGCAATCTGGAGGCCTTGATATAGGATACCTGGAGTCCAAGCTTTAGAACACCTGTAGGCCATGCTGAAGAACATCTGCAGGCCATGCTGTAGGACACCTGGAGATCATGCTATAAAATATCTGAAAGCCATGCTGTGCGACACCTGAAGGCTATGCTGTAGGATATCGGGAAGCTATGCTGTAGGGCACTTGGAGGCCCTGATATAGGACACCTGGAGGCCATGCTGAGGGTCATCTGCAAGTTTTCTGGAAACCATGCTGTAGGTCATCTGGAAACCACGGTGTAAGGGATTTGAAGCCATGCTGTAAGTCAACAGGAAACCATGCTGTAAGTCATCTGGAGGCCATGCTGTAGTCATTTGAGTGCCATGCTGTAAGTCACCTGGAGGCCATGCTGTAGTCACTTGAGTGCCATGCTGTAAGTCACCTGGAGGCCATGCTGTAGTCACTTGAGTGCCATGCTGTAAGTCATCTGGAGGCCATGCTGTAAACACTTGGAGGCCATGCTGCGGTTCATCTGGAAGCCATGTTGAATGGCTCAGCTGGTCATCTGGGAGCAATGCTGAACACCCTCTAGAAGCCATGCTGCAGAGCCCTCGAAGTCATGCAGAAGATTCTCTGGAGGTCATGCTGAGGTTCATGCCTTGCACGGGCATATCATACACTAGGCGGCGGGGGAGCCAATGTTATCTCCCCGCATGGCAATGCAGGTTTTCCTCGGCTATTGTTATTGCTGATAATATTGGGTCGTCACGTCATGCATAAGGTCGGACGAGGCGGCTACATAATAATAATAATAATAATAATAATAATAATAATAACAACGATGATAATAATAACAACAATTATAATAATATCTATAATGATAATAATAATAATAATAATAATAATAATAATAATAATGATAATAATAATAATAATAATGATAATAATAATAATAATAATGATAATAATATGCAACAAAAAATCAGGCAAATGCAGTAGAAAACGGGGTTTAAAAGGCAGACTGCCATATACAGGCACTTTGTAAGAACAGACGACTCACTGGATCAACATCTGCGGAAACATCAAGTCCAACACGTCTCCCACACACGGCCGTTATCACACCAATGAAACTGCGTCTGACCATTTCTCCTCCTTACGTCCGCACGACGGAGCTGGGTCAAGATGGCTCACATACGTACAAACATACATGTACAAATATACGATTGAAACCTATCATTCCCGTCTGTCTTGCATCAAGTCTGATAACGTGTTCTGAATTCTCTCCTTATTTGTCCTTATTTATCATTTAGTTGGGAGTTCTTCTGAGTAAAATACTGAAGTAAACTTGGTTTATCGATGAAGTAAACGCTATAATACACACTATTTCATCCAGTAGATTCTTAAGATAACTGGAGATAATTATATATTGAAAAACTAAGATAATCATATATTGAAAAGTTACATTACGTCTTACTAATACAAAAACAAAACCTTCATTACAACTAATAATTCCAATAAACACCTACACAGGCAACCAAATGTGTTTTGTTTGTTATTTTTGTTACGCAATTGTGTCCATCTGTCGTGTGGTTAATTATCAAATTTATGCTTACAGTTACAGGATAAACTGGACATGACATTTACAGCCTCACTAGCGAACGTCCTGATCCATTGCCGTCAATGACAGGGTAAATCATCCCCTCCAAACCCCAGCCATCCACCGCCCCCCCCACAGTGGATCACACACACACACACACACACACACACACACACACACACACACACACACACACACAGTGGATTACAAACACACACACACACACACACACACACACACACACACACACACACGCACACACACCCTGGGTGCTCATCTCTCCTGAATAATAATGAGTGAAAAAAAATGACACAAAGGCTTACTTTCATCCAATAATTTTGGAAAAACACAATAATTGGTTGTTTGGGTAGGACTGTCAGGGGTCATTAATGCCGTCAGTAATAATCTACAACCAATAATCGAAAAATATTGAAAGATAATTCTAAGGTCATATTCGCTCCCATCGTATGCACAGTCTTTAAAGGGGAAAAAAAAAAAAAACAGCACAAGCCTAAACACTCAGGTTCGAGGAAAGATATGAATAAAGTACGGCGAAAGATTCCCAATTTACAACGACTGAAAAATGTATTCCGTATACGGAAGAACCTAAGCTAATTTCATTCACGTAAAGAGGAAAAAAAATCAGAATAATTTAAACCGATACAAATTAGATAATATAAATGAAAAAATTAAAATACATAAACGACCCTCTCTCTCTCTCTCTCTCTCTCTCTCTCTCTGGAAAAAAACATTGCTAGTCCAAATATATATATATATATATATATATATATATATATATATATATATATATATATATATATATATATATATATATATATATTTGGACTAGCAATGTTTTTTTTCCAGTTTGAAATTCTTTCTTAAACTCTGCACACACACATAGACACTATATATATATATATATATATATATATATATATATAGTGTCTATGTGTGTGTGCAGAGTTTAAGAAAGAATTTCAAACTGGAAAAAAAAAACTTGCTAGTCCAAATATTCTTTTCCAATGGCACAGGAACTCCTGACAGGAGCGGAGCTTGGGGGCGTTGGGCCTGAGATTGCTGGTCAGAACAGCTGCTAACTTTTAAGTGTCAGGCCTGTGATGAAAAGTGGGGGAAAACGCGGCCACGCATTTTTACCCTCGTTCTGGCCACGCCGCCCTAACTACCGCTAACACAACAATACAGAGGAAATCTCCCTGACGGGTTGAACGCTGACGGCCGACGTAACTGGGGAGGAAAACTAAGGCATCAACACAACGCTAAACCGAAAGATGTACAGAGGTAAAGCAGTGAGGACTACTCCCTGGAGAAACAAGCCCATATTATGAGTATTCATCCTCTGCTAGGGTTCCAACGTGACTAATACTTTGCCATAGTTCCCACTTTACAAATACTTTGCTACGGTTTCCATGTGAAAAATATACCTTCACGGCACAAGTACTTTGCTGACGTTTCCAAAAGTCTCTGCTATGATTCCCAACTGACCAATACTTTGCTATTGTTCCCATTGGACATATACTTTCCTATGGTTCCCATGTTACAGATACTTTGCCATGGTTCCTACGTGACAAATAATTTGCTATGGCTTCGACATGACGTATACTTTGCTATGTCTTCCAAGTGAATAAAGTTCATTTGATTTTTTCCCCTATCCACTGGGAAGGCCAATGTTCGCGAACAAAACCAGTTTGTCTCCCTCACAATTCTTATTTTTTTGAGGCTTGAAAAGCAGTTGTCCTGTGTTACATCAACATTGGTTGAAATGAAAAGGATTAGTGGCAAAGAATCTAATTTTTCCGTGACCTTTGACCTGAAAGCGAAAAATGGTCGGTACAAATCTGTAATCAGCATTACAGAAGGCATGTGGGAAGACATCTTTGTGCCAAATTTCATAAACACGAGCGGAAATATTACCAACGAATGAAGAATACACAAGTTTTATGTGACCTTTCCTCCTGCATAATACCGGGAAATGGTCTACTTACTTGTGTGACTGCAGCACAGGTGTATGACGTATAATAGAATATCTCTACGAAATTTCGCGAGCACTAACTAAAATAATTCCAAGTAACGTCCAAAAAAAAAGGTCATTTTAAAGTAACTTTTGACCCCTATGGAATGGTGAAGCAGGACGGTCCTTGTGGAAAGACACCTCCCAAAAGTATTTCCCCTGAATTACCTGTGAGTGTACGACGGAACAGCTTATAACATAGTGAGTTTGGGCAGCTAGACCACTGACTCCATGGAATCTTTTAAAAGATTCTACGTTGAGGATGCAAGATCAGTGACCTCAAGTAATCGTTTTAAAGAAACAGTTACAAAGAAAGGAGTCCAGGCATACTGAACCACGGTACACACCTACCAAGTCGAAAACCAAACGGCCACAAGAGGAATGAACGGCGTAAAACCTTGTTAGACGGGAGGAGGGCGATTCCACCTGCATGAGGCTACACAGCGAATACAAAATCAACTATGACAGGGTTGTATCATCGGGAGCACAGTCGTGTAGAGCTTCTCAGTCCAAGGGAGTAAACCATTTCCCTGCTACTGGCAGAAGCGTAGCCTTAAGAGGTGATGGAGCTCCTGGAAAAGGGGTCCTGGGGCAATTATATATAAATAAGAAAAAAAGGAAGAAAAGAGAGGGGAAAAAAAAGAAAGAAGAAAGGACAGGAAAAACTTTAAAAGTAATATGTCTCCTCACATACGGAGACATTATGCAGGCTCATATAGACACGATCCTGCATATAAGAATATGGTCAAGCTAAATGATGAGACGGTTAATATATCTTCCTATACGAATCAAAAGTCAAAATGTTATGTTGTCAATCATTTGAGGCAGCGGCATTCAACAGCCACCTCTGTCGGATGTAATGTCAGTAACTTAAATTCACAGATCGATCAACTTTATCAGACGAATGATAATGTAATCAACAACAGTCAAGAAATAACAATAATAATAATAATAATAATAATAATAATAATAATAATAATAATAATAATAATCTCAGCGTAAGTCAAATTAGTTAAATTTTCGATCCTAATTTGAGACCTTATTGAATCAACTATCAAATGAAGATCTGAACTGACGTGTAGTTAAGTTACTAGCCACTCATGACCTGGCCTCACCTGGCCTATGTAACTTCTGTACATGTGCTCCATCTTATATTTCCCGAAAAGTAATTCTGGAGGATGCCAGAAACAACAACAACGTATTAAGATGAACGTTTCATTTTTCAGAATAAAAAAAGAGAGAAACTCAGTAACATTAATATGTTAAGAGTAAAAACTCATTGAGAAAATACAGACTGTAAAACATGAAGATAAAGACACTACAACATCAGACAATACGATACGAAAAGCAGATAACGAATGTATATAAGAACGACCAGAATACATGGAAGACAAAAAATTAAATGAAAACCTTGGTGTACGAAAACTTACAAAACACACAAGGAGAATGAGTCTTTGTGGAATCATCACCCATCAAGATAAATAAACTTACGAATAAGACTTACAAGTTCATCAGATCAAAAAGATAAAAAAAAAAAGCTCATAAAATTTCCAAAAAAGTCGAGAAAAGATGAAATGAAATTCGGATATAAAAGTTTACAAGGAATGCCAATAGAAACTGAGGGGAAAGACAGTAAAGGAAATTATACATATACAATAAAAGCCTTAAAAAAACTGATGGTAAATGTTTCGACAGACAAACTCAACGAACAAAGACCTTGTACAAGAACATCGGCTGAAGAACAACAGAAACACAGAACAACTGACGTTCAGATGACCAGAACAACAGCAGTAGTAGCAGGAGTAGTGCAGACTCCCACCACCACAACCACCACCACCAGCAGCAGCAGCAGTGAGAGCTCTCCCAGCTGCAGCAGTAGTGAGCAAACTTTACTGCTGAGTCTGTCAACCTCCCTTGACAACTCAACCTTCCTTTTTTTTTTCTCTCTCTCTCTCGCTCTCTCTTGCCCGCCAAACACACAACAGGAATGACTTGGACTTGTTGCTACGCAGTCCATCTCACCACCGCTGCTGCCTCCACCACCAAGAGAGGGAGCGATTGTGGTGTGTGTGTGTGTGTGTGTGTGTGTGTGTGTGTGTGTGTGTGTGTGTAAGTGTGTGTGTAAAGACCAATTTGTAGTGTACAGGAAAGGAGTTCAACACGTGGGTCTTCAGATCTTGACTTTTCTCTTATGCAACTTTACAATCTTCTGTAAGATATCCACATTTATAATTCATCATGCACTTTATTCCATTCATACCTTAATCATACTATAAAAGGGCTTCTTTACATCTTCTTAAAAACTTTTCTGGCTGTGCAATTCCGGCATCTTTGGAGAAACTGTTCACTGTCTCCATCAACAAACTGGCCTAAGAATTTAAAAGCTTGTGATCAGGTCACCCTTGAGTTTTCGTTCTTCCAGGGTGAACAAATCTAACTTTTACGTTCTGGTACAGTCTTCGCTGTCCTCCCCTGGACCTTATTTCTTTGTCTTAAAGTTCGGTGACCAAACTTGAGAAGCATATCCTAGGTTTGACTTTATGTACAATGTTCGTAGCTTGTTGAATATTTCCTTACCCATATATTTCAGTTCTAATACTTGCCAGCAGACACTGATTCTCTCACTATTATCCCAATGTGGTCCTCTGACAACAGGCTAAGGACAACGTCGACTACACACAAAGTCCTGTAGCATAGTTCCTGCTAGAAAATATTCGTATTCAAGGCCTTCTTTCGTTGTGACCCATCTTCATTACTTTGTATTCAGCCACGTTAAATTTCATAGATGAAACTTGGAAGTATGTCTAGGTCCCCTTGTAGGTGAATGCAGTCCTCTGTGCTTTACCTCCCGGATGACTGTAGCATTAGCCCAGAGCACAGTAAGAGTCCCAGCAAGTCATTTACATTCTTCAAGAAGAGCAAGGAACCCAAGATTGAACCTTGCGGCACGCCACTATTGACCTTAAATTATTCCCAGGAGGCTAACCCGACATGCATCCTTTCTTCACTTCTATCAAGATGATAATCTGTCCATCTAAAAAGTTACCTCCTTACTCCTGCCTGAAGATCCAGTTTCTCTACCACGCTACTATACAGTACAGCATCAATGCTTGCCCCCTATCCCTATACAGACAATTCATACCACCTTTTCTTTTGTCTAAATTGGAACTCACTTTCTCACAGCAATCTAGATGTTCGTCACACATGATCTTTCCCTGCAACCATGCTGTCCTACACTTAGGTAGTTTCTCCTTGGCAAGATATCATCCATTTACTTACGATTATCTTCTCCAGTACTTTACAGACCACGCTCGCGAGGGTTACTGTTTTAGCGCACCTCTTGGTCTCCTTTCTTGAAGACAGTTATGACGGTTGCCGTGTGTGATTACTGATTGTGTGGTTCTGGGAGAGAGTTATACACACTTGCAGCCCCATCTCTTAACCTTATGTAACATGTCTTTAATATCCTATGTAGCCACCCGCCCCCTTAACACACACACACACACACACACACACACACACACGCACACATACATACATACAAAGCAGCATAAGATAGGTGCCAATCTATCGATCAGCCCCACTTTGACTGTGGGCCAACTGCCGCACCCAGGATTCGGACTCAGGGTGGGCCCCCCGCCCCCGCCCAACCGTGAATCATGGTGTGTGTGTGTGTGTGTGTGTGTGTGTGTGTGTGTGTGTATACGTTACCCTGCTCGTGTCACTGGCGTTGGCTTCATGTTACGTCTCCAGCGTAGAGTTGATCTGACCTAACCTCACTCAGGTCCTTTGTCTCCTGATGACTTAACCTAACCTTGACTTACAACCGTCCTCATGTAACACCGCCACCTAACACCTCATGATCCACTTCCCTATAGCATCTCTCTCCTCCTGCAACTCCCACACACACACACACACACACACACACACACACACACACACACACACACACACAGTCATACGTCTCCCAAGTAACCTAACCTCTCGCTGTTCTGGTGAAGTTCAAGACCCTCTCTTCGAAGTTGCTTTGGAGGGGTAACTCACACAGGGGGGGGGGGGGGGGAAATCAGTGTCTAGCAGAGTTCAGATAACCTCGCTTGCCGTGGGTGTAACAATATCTCAGGGTGAATTACACCCTCAACACTCCCACTGGAGTGATATTAACAATTTCACGAAATCTCAGACCTCAGTGAAGTGGCACATAAACTAACTCGTCGTTTCTGATGAAGTTACTTAAGGAGAGGTTATGAAGCGAGACATTTTCAAGCAACAAGGTCACAAGGGCAGCAATATCCCGCTAAATACACACACGATCCCTGTATGGAAATGAGGTCACTTTTCGTTTGTACCTGAAGCTACCAGCTGAAGATGGAGACGCAAATAGTTTATATATATATATATATATATATATATATATATATATATATATATATATATATATATATATATATATATATATATATATATATATATCTTTTCTTTCTTTCATACTATTCGCCATTTCCCGTGTTAGCGAGGTAGCGTTAAGAACAGAGGAGTAGACCTTTGAGGGAATATCCTCACCTGGCCCCCTTCTCTGTTCCTTCTTTTGGAAGATAAAAAGAAAAAAAAAACGAGAGGGGAGGATTTCCAGCCCCCCGCTCCCCTTCCTTTTAATCGCCTTGTACGACACGCAGGGAATACGTGGGAAGTATTCTTTCTCCCCTATCCCCAGGGATAATATATATATATATATATATATATATATATATATATATATATATATATATATATATATATATATATATTTTTTTTTTTTTTTATACTTTGTCGCTGTCTCCCGCGTTTGCGAGGTAGCGCAAGGAAACAGACGAAAGAAATGGCCCAACCCCCCCCCATACACATGTATATACATACGTCCACACACGCAAATATACATACCTACACAGCTTTCCATGGTTTACCCCAGACGCTTCACATGCCTTGATTCAATCCACTGACAGCACGTCAACCCCGGTATACCACATCGCTCCAATTCACTCTATTCCTTGCCCTCCTTTCACCCTCCTGCATGTTCAGGCCCCGATCACACAAAATCTTTTTCACTCCATCTTTCCACCTCCAATTTGGTCTCCCTCTTCTCCTTGCTCCCTCCACCTCCGACACATATATCCTCTTGGTCAATCTTTCCTCACTCATTCTCTCCATGTGCCCAAACCATTTCAAAACACCCTCTTCTGCTCTCTCAACCACGCTCTTTTTATTTCCACACATCTCTCTTACCCTTACGTTACTTACTCGATCAAACCACCTCACACCACACATTGTCCTCAAACATCTCATTTCCAGCACATCCATCCTCCTGCGCACAACTCTATCCATAGCCCACGCCTCGCAACCATACAACATTGTTGGAACCACTATTCCTTCAAAAATACCCATTTTTGCTTTCCGAGATAATGTTCTCGACTTCCACACATTCTTCAAGGCCCCCAGAATTTTCGCCCCCTCCCCCACCCTATGATCCACTTCCGCTTCCATGGTTCCATCCGCTGCCAGATCCACTCCCAGATATCTAAAACACTTCACTTCCTCCAGTTTTTCTCCATTCAAACTCACCTCCCAATTGACTTGACCCTCAACCCTACTGTACCTAATAACCTTGCTCTTATTCACATTTACTCTTAACTTTCTTCTTCCACACACTTTACCAAACTCAGTCACCAGCTTCTGCAGTTTCTCACATGAATCAGCCACCAGCGCTGTATCATCAGCGAACAACAACTGACTCACTTCCCAAGCTCTCTCATCCCCAACAGACTTTATACTTGCCCCTCTTTCCAAAACTCTTGCATTTACCTCCCTAACAACCCCATCCATAAACAAATTAAACAACCATGGAGACATCACACACCCCTGCCGCAAACCTACATTCACTGAGAACCAATCACTTTCCTCTCTTCCTACACGTACACATGCCTTACATCCTCGATAAAAACTTTTCACTGCTTCTAACAACTTTCCTCCCACACCATATATTCTTAATACCTTCCACAGAGCATCTCTATCAACTCTATCATATGCCTTCTCCAGATCCAGATATATATATATATATATATATATATATATATATATATATATATATATATATATATATATTATATATATACGCTACCTCGCTAATGCGGGAAATGGAGAATAGTATGAAAAAAAAAAAAATATGGTTCACATATGCTTCACATGCCTTGGTTTAATCCACTGACCACGTCGACCCTGGTATACCACATCGTTCCAATTCATTCTATTCCTTGCACGCCTTTCATCCTCCTGTATGTTCAGGCCCCAATCGCTCAAAATCTTTTTCACTCCATCCTTCCACCTCCAATTTGGTCTCCTACTTCTCGTTCCCTCCACCTCTGACACATTTACCCTCTTTGTCAATCTTCCCTCACTCATTCTCTCTATGTGATCAAAGCATTTCAATACACCCTCTTCTGCTCTCTCAACCACACACTTTTTATTACCGCACAACTCTTACCCTTTCATTACTTACTCGATCAAACTACCTCACACCACATGTTGTCCCCAAACATCTCATTTCCAACACATCCACCCTCTTCCGCACAACCCTATCTATAGCCCATGCCTTGCAACCATATTACATTGTTGGAACCATGGAAATTTTTGTGGGGCCTGGATGTGGAAAGGGAGCTTTGGTTTCGGTGCATTGCACATGACAGAGAATGAGTGTGAACGAATGTGGCCTTTGTTGTCTTTTTCTAGCGCTACCTCGCGCGCACACGCAGGGGGAGGGGAGGTGCCATTTTATGTGTGGTGGGGTGGCGACGGGAAGGGATGAAGGCAGCAAGTATGAAGATGTACATATGTATATATGTATATGTCTGTGTATGTATATGTATGTACACGTTGAAATGTATAGCTATGTATATGGGCGTGCGTGGGCGTTTATGTATATACATGTGTTGTGGGTGGGGTGGGCCATTCTGTCGTCTGTTTCCTTGCGCGACCTCGCTAACGCTGGAGACAGCGACAAAGTATAATAAAAAACAATACATACATACATACATATATATATATATATATATATATATATATATATATATAGAGAGAGAGAGAGAGAGAGAGAGAGAGAAAAGAAAGTCTGTATCTTCTGATCTGAAATGAAAAAACAGGAACTACAAACTATGAAAATGTGTTTAAATGGTCCGAGGCAAAATAGAAATATAAACAAAAAACATGAAAATGACTCAGTCAACACAAAAATACACATTCCTGATTCACAGAGAAACCAATATATCCACAGAACAAAACAAATGAGGTGTAAAATACTTAAACATAAATGTATAATGCGATATCTTTCACAAACGCCCCCAAACAATGCTGTGCACCTAAGGTCCAACGAAATTTATAAATTCCGGAGCAAACAGAAGAGTGGGTGGAAATCTCTTTCATAAAGCTGACAGAAAAATCCCATTTAAAGTGTATCCAATATGGCCCTTACGCCAGTAATGTTTCTCTATGTCAAAATTCATTTATCAAAATGTACCGAAAACTCGTTGAATGACACTCTAGTTACCAAGTCCCATTAGTTTTCGAATCTGTGTAACATTAAAACATATTCTGGCAGACAAAGTTCACGGTGTACGTATATACATAAGTAATATCTAATTTTCACCCAAATATCAGTTTCCTCGTCATCGCTATCTATCTACCTTATAACTCAAGGATACAGTTCATGAAGGTCAAGAAAAACTGACCAGCAGTGACAATATGGTCCACAATTCACAGAACTCGAAAATATTTACAGTCTAGCAGCGCAGGTTCTCTAATGCTTAAAACCAAATTCAACACAGAATACTCAATAAAATTTCCAGAAAATTGTAACACTGGCAATAAAATTTAATTGAAGCAATTTCCAATACAACACTTTTTTATGTGGCCTCAAATTATATATTTTTCCCTCTCTGACAAGAGTCTAACTGGGCAAAAGAAATAAAAATCCATGAGATTTATTGCCAATAAGGTTGTAAGGTGGACCTATCACTATAAATGAATATGAATACATATCCTAGACACCTATATGAATATTCTACAGGTATATATAAATGAATAAATAAACTGAAATACAATAATAAGACGAAGAAAAATGAAAAAAAGAGAATGATTGCAAGCCACAGAAGAGATGAGCGACACTTGGGGAGCAAAACACCACGACTACCGACAAACACAGGAGGAGATGAAGCTCTTGAGGAGGGGCAGGACAATAGCCGCCGCTGGTGGAACCCGCAAGTGCTACTGACACTCAAGGGTCTTCAAGAGGCTCCTCACCAGCCCTTCATTACCACACGCCCACCGCCACACAAGGCTCAGCAGCGTCTTGACAAACTCGAGCCAAGGCTGGGAAAACGAGCAACAGCCTCCATAGAACAAACGTCCACGGTTATGGAGACCAGAAGGGCTAAAGAACTATGAAGAGCTCCCCTCCTCCACCACCCACCACCACCAACCCCCGGCCACTCACAGCAGGAGCCCACCACAGTCGAACAGTTTATAGAAGCCCTCGTGCTGGTGGAATTTAATTAGTTAAGTTGCAGGGTGATGCTTATTGGACTGGGCTAGAGTTAGTGGTTCATGCAAGATTATACGTGTGGGCTGAGAGGCGCCATCACCAGAGCCGAAGGTGAGAAAAAGCTTTTAATTGAAGCCGGAGGATCGCGTCTTATATACGCTTTACGGACAGCTCTGTATGCCAGTGGTTGCATTATCAGATGGAAAAGAGACGCTCTGTAACGATATATTATATACAACACAGGATATATTGAGGCTGAGTATCTAATTTAATGGTGTATAATGTGTTCTTATGAGATGACCTGGTTCTCCGTCATTATCCAAACCAAATCTTGGAAACATCTGGTTTTCTATGTCCGTCTGTCGGGTATCTGTTCGTATACCAAAACTCTGCCGATCTATCTATCAGCATCATTACTAAATAAAGCTAGATATCATGGCCATACTAAATGGTTCTTGCCAAGATGAAGAAGTCATAATAAAGCCCATGATATACCGTAAAAACATGATCTGATTCAGAATTTTCTGTCATCATAAATTTGTTGAATGTTATTTCTTTTCCAGAAGGTTACGATCAGCAAGCATACGAAGGAAAACAAGAGTTCTCTTCACAACGGAATCGAAGAAACTGTGGTGTGACTCCAGCTCGACGACCACAGATTCCTAGAAGTCAGCAGAAAGTAATGATGATATTGTCTGTATACACAGAGACGCTTCTCCTATCTCAGTGAGTAGCGTCAGGAACAAACACCGGACTCATTTGCACACATCTACTTCCGAGGCGTCATGTATAATGTAGTGAAGGTAGAGTCCAATATCCACGGTTAAGCCCCAAAGATTATAAAGTCTACCTTGACAACTTCATAAGCCCTGGTACATCCAGTGATAACACGTCACACCTATACACTATAACGATTCAGCTCATTCTGTCCTACGCACGCTTCTCACCCTTCTGAAAGTTCAAGCCCAAATACTCCAAAGCTACCTATACTCCATCCTTCTATCTCCTCCCCATTGTCCCCCCCCCCAACTTCTGACACATATAACTCACATGTATATCATCTTAATCAATCTTTTTTCTTAAACCTTTCCATATGCCCGAACCACCTTAGCATACCTGGATAAGCCCTCGGAATCAAAATGCGCTTACTATCATCACACCTATTTCTGGCTGTAGCTTTTTATACGATCAAATGTCTCTCACCAAATATCGTCCACATGCATTATGTTTTCAACAAATCCATCCTCATTCTTTCCTATGCATTCAAAATCCAAAACTCACATCAATGCAGCATCGTCGGGACAATGCCTTCAAACATACCCATGCATGCCCTCAGAGACAATGACTTCTACACGCTCTTAAGTGCACCCAGAAACTTAGCCCTTTCTTCCAACCTATTTTACTCAATTCAGTCCCAATGGTTCTATCAGCTGCTAAGTCCACCACAAAGCATCTAAAGCTCCCAATTTCCTTAAAGTTCTCCATAATCAAGCTGAAACTCAAGTTATCACATACTTCTGCAGCATGTCATGATCAGACTTTTGTTCAAATAAACTCTTAACTTTCTCCTTTCAAACACTCTCCGAAATCTGGCACCAGCTTCTAGAGTTTCTCTTTCGTGTCTGCCTCTAGAGTAGTATCATCTGCAAATAGTAATACATTACCTTCTCAATTCCCCCCACCCCCCTCTCTCTCCGCACCACTACCACATCAACCCTAAGCATACTGCATAACCGCCCCTCGCTCCAAGACCCTCAGTATTAACCTCCCTCACTATCCTCCCGTACAGGAACGAAAGTAAACAGCCATGGTAACATCACGTCCTTGACCTAAACCAATCTTCAATGGGAACCACTCACCCCCTCTCCCTTCCTACTCGCGCACACACATTACTTTTCTCAGAAAAACTCACAGCATTTAGTATCATTCCTACCCATTCATACCTACCATATAGTCAAAGCAGCTTCCACAAGGCTCTGTGTCAATCATGTCACAAGCACTTTCCAGATCCATTGGTGCTACATATAAATGAGATGGAAAGATGTAGTCAAAGATGCTTTGAAAATGCAGGAGGGTGAGTGGCTTCCAATGGATACAGCGAACTGGGGTATGTGTTGCACGAGAGGCAATGTTTATGAACTGAGCCAGGTCATGTGAAGTGGTCACGGGAGACTTAGGAAAGGTCAGGGGGTTTGACTGTGGATAGTGGACTCTGGTTTCGGTACATTATACATGTCATAGTGAGTGCTTGCAAGCAAGCAAGATCGTTCTTTTGTTTTTTGAGCTACCTAACTAACTCGGTATATATATATATATATATATATATATATATATATATATATATATATATATATATATATATATATATATATATATTATAAAATTTACCATTAGCATACGATTACTTGCTCACGATCATTCGAAACCCAAACAAAAAGACATGACGTGTGTGCGTGTGTGTGGGTGTGTGGGTGTGTGTGTGTGTGTGTCCCTCCTCTCCCACCTCCACCCCTGTTCCGCCCAGCAGACCCTATTACCCCCCCGCTACCACCAGCCTCCCATTCTCCCCTGTCCTATCAGCTGAATCCAGCCCCCTGTACACACAGACAAACACACACCTCCTCTACTCCTGACTTACACAACACTTTTGGAACGAAATTATTTCTGGGATTAGATGGTTATTCGGGAAAATAGATTGTTGAATTTGGAATGAAAGTGTTGCGTTGCAATCATTTTTTCCTCTCTTTTTTTACGCTTCTGACGGTGGGTACAGTTACTGTTTGTTTGTTTGTGGATAACCGAACACGTGTGTGTGTGTGTGTGTTTGTGTGTGTGCTTTTGAGAATGCGAATGAAACTGTTAGTCTCTCTGTATGTAAGAATGCTTGTGTGTGTAGCGTGTAAGTATGTGTGTGTGTGCATGCGAGCGTGGTTGTGGACGTACGTGAACAAAATGCCTTTGATGTCCCATTGCGACAACCTGAACTGACCCGGCGCGTTTACCAGTGACCTCCCCGTCTTAAGCTAAGCTTTGGTTAAGCTCTCCTCTTCACCAGCTGTAACTCCACAGCTTCTCGTGGCTTCAGGCTGGCACGCAGGCCAGACTCTGGAGGAGTTCCAGACGGAAACTCGAAGTGGTTCGAGGAGGAGGAGGAGGAGGAGGAGGAGGAGGAGGAGGAGGAGGATTTGAAGGAGTTACAGACGGAGAGGGGGATGGCATCTGAATGGGTCAAGGAGGGAGGTTCCGAGGAGTTCAAAGGGATCCTGTAAGGATTTTTAAAGTTCTTGTAATATCTTAAAAGGGATTCTACGGTGGCCTTAAGAATGCTGAAGGAGTTCTTCAGGGAAGTCTTAGAAGATCTTAATGATATTCCAGCAAGAGGGCACCTGAAGATGTTTTGGCAGTTATTGAAATCCATGATGGAAAAAAAGCCCCTGTATGACCTTGCAGCAGAGGTTCTTGAAAAGTTCCTAAAAGAGAGGCGGCGTTGATGAAGTTTCTTTAGAGGTTTTGAACGGGTCGTGATGATTTTCCTGAAAGGAATCACGCAGTTTGAGCCTGCTTCCTGATGATGTCTGGAAAACAGCTTAAGTAACTCCCAAGGACTCATAAGGATCCCTGGGAATGTGTTAAGAAGGATTCAGAAAGCTTTGACTAGAGGTTTCAGAGGGATTCTTGTAAGCCTTCCCGGCATAGGTTATGACCTCCAGAAATGATAAATGGGCTTTTGAGAGGGTCTTAAATGCATTCTGATGTTTGCCAAAGGGCCTCTGGGAAATTCTTAAAGGGGTTTCTTGGGATAGCAGATGAGAAAGTTAGATTTCCTCTTAAAGTGGAAACATAACAAGAAATAAAGATAATGAGAAGGTCATCAATGGGTTCCTGATGATGTTTGTGAAGGGGTTTCTCAGAACAATTCATTCCTAATAGGTTTCTTGGGATATCTTGGACAACTTCATGCGAAGTTGTTAAACAGCTCTCTTAAAACTTCGTGAGGATCTTAGTGGTGTTAATGATAAGGTCCTGAGGCCTTGTAAAAGTTCCTGAACCTCCTAAAGGGACTTCTGAAAGATTCCTAAGCATTCCAAGAAGGTTTCTAGAGGCTCCTTACTCCTGGGAATGCGTGTGCTTCGGTCCCCCCCCCCCCCCCCCCCCAAACAACCTGCAGCAGATCTGGGAATTATAGTTGGAATGGTGGAGGGCCCCCCAACTCCCCCGGCCAAGTTGGTGGAGGGGCGGCAATCAGGGAAATTCAATAGCAGACTCAGGAAGGTTGTGGAGGACTCTCTATTCCTGTTGCTGCTGTTGGTATTGCTACAGCTGTTGCTTGCCGTCACTACTGCTGCTGCTGTTGCTACTACTGCTGCCGCATGCTGCAGTTGCTGTTCCTTGCTGTGGCACGCCGTAGACACTCCTGCTGCTGTTGTTGTTACTGCTGTTATTTTACGCTGCAGCTGCTGTTCCAGTTGGTCATCCTGCGGTGGTTGCATGCTGCGCCTACTGCTGCTGCTGCTGTTTGTTGCTACTGCTGTCTACAGCCCCAGCTGCTGATCCTGTTGGTAATGTTACAGCAAGTTTCCTGCTGCCGCTACTACTACTACTGCTGTGCTGTTGTTGTTGTTGGTGTTGTTGTTGTTGCTGCTATCTCATGCCGCAACTGCAGCTCCAACTGTTACTGTTACAGCTGCTGCGGCTGCTGCTGTTACTGCCACTTTCTCTTGATGCTGCTGACGATGCTCTTAAGCACTGTCGGCACCGGTGGTGATAACGCTAATGTCGTTTCCAGCAGCACTGTTAATATTTTCTCCTCCTGCCGCTCTCTGACTTTTTTCAGTTTGGTTGCTACAGCTTCTGGGTTTAATAATACTTTGGCCGCTCAGACCCTCTCTTCTTTATGCTCCTGCTGTATCTACTTCTCCTTTAACTGCTGCAGCTCCTGCTCTTGCCCTTCCCTGCTAGCTATTCAGTTATGTTTTTTCCTTCTACTGCTACGGCGCTGCAACTTTCTTTGCTTCACGTCCTGCCTCTGAGACCGTCTTCTGCTATCGGTGTCGTACGGGCGCGTTCTCGACACGCAACGCGTCAGCCACTGTCTACACCGTCGGTCAAACACCTGTGCATCAATCAACGCTGCAGGAGATTCAATCCACCTGAGCATGACGGGGCGATCTCAGGGTGTGATGACCTGACGTGTGACCTGACGTGTGACCTGACCCGCAGGGGTTCACTTAAAGGTCACTTCACTTTTGTTTCTCCTCTCACCTTGATTTTCCTTTTCTCTGTCTTTATTTTATTATAAACCTCACCTCTTCCTGCTCATCTTGATGCCAGACTGTAGTAGTCAAAAAAAAAAGAAGCATCAACGGATGAAACGCAACAGGCAAGATAGAAAAGCAAGAAACACAAACGAGATTAATTATGCAGAAAAGTGCATAAGAGAAACATTTTTGTGAAACTGTCGTGAGTGAACAAACAGACAGGTCTAACAGAATGAAGAAACATGATTTAACTAAACATGTATCTTCTCCTTCTTCTTCTCCTCCTCCTCTTCCTTGTCTTATTTTTCTAATTCGCCAAATTAAGATGCAAATAGGACGGACGAGAGACGATATTATAATGGACAGGTCTTTTGTTTTCGTCCTGTCACCATCTTGGAAATTCACAAATATCTGTTGCTGTTGTATGTTTACTAAACATGAAGACTTTATTCTGCAATCTATCCATCAGCTGACATATACTGCTATTATTTATCTCTTGTTCTCCCCTGCTTATGTTACCGCCCTGCTATCATCTTTTCCTCCCCTGCTTTTGTTACTACCCTGCAACTATCTTCTGCTCTCTTTCCAGCTTTTAATGCTGTTAATTTTGCTGACCATCATACATCATTTATTTCACAATCATTAACTTCGTCACTGTATGATCATCGGTCTCTCTCTCTCTCTCTCTCTCTCTCTCTCTCTCTCTGCTGGACGAAAATGCATGGCCAAACCAAATAACAAACGCCTATTGGTTTATGGCAAAGTTATCTTCTGGAAGGCCGTACATGGGAAAGTTAGATAACAAAAGACCTGATGGTCTAATGACGAATCTATCTGCTGGAGGACAATACATGGGATATCCAGATAACAGAAGACCTGATGGCCTATGATGAAGATATCTGCTGGAGGACAGTACTAGTACTCCTCACTCCTAATCTATACAGGAGGTTCTTCTCCACCCACCTCTGAAGGATGCGACAGGATTGTAAAGCAGACGGCTCCTCCCCAACCAACACTACAGACGAGGGCAGTAAAGTAATGCAGCACACACGAACAAGTTAACCAATGTTTACAGATCGATGTAAACAACTAACCCTCCGCCACACGACGTCCAAACACTGCAGACAATGTCTTCCCAAATTGAAATAAATATTCAGACTATGGCCTTACTCTCCATCTTCCCTACACTCTATATAAACTCTATACACAACATTTGCTTTTACTTTCTCATGTTTCAGAACACCTGAAGCATTCAAGATACCGACATTTATTTCCTGCCAAAGGAAAAGATATTATGGGCATTAATTTTCTCTGGAAAAGAAAACATGTCCCTCACACAAACTGTGCAAATGACGGACTGTTACAGGCCTACCTATATCTTCCCCGGATAACTTCAGCTTCCCTTCAATATGTCTGGGTAACGTTCTTACGAAACGGGATGTACACATGCTCTCCCTTCCACCTCTCTCCTCTCTCTCTCTCTCTCTCTCTCTCTCTCTCTCTCTCTCTCTCTCTCTCTCTCTCTCTCTCCTGCCTCCCACTCCGTCCACGACTCCCTAACTAATATTCTCTACCTCCATCTTCCATTCCCGTCAACAGTCCTTGCTCAACTCTCCGCTCCCTGCAACAGTATTCCATTCCTTCAACTCCTAAAACCCTCAGCTTCTATTCCATCCCGCTTCGTCTCACCCTGAAAACTTCATCTTATATCTATTTCAAGTCGTCTTCCTCTCAAAACTGTCCATCTCTACCACTCCCTCCTGATACTGATTGCTATCTGTCACATCTATACCTACTCCTTCCTCCTTCTCTAAACTTCCCTCCCTATAAATCTCTTTCCTCCCACAGGATGTTGCTAGGGCAATGTTCCTCCCTCCCTACACTTCCCTCAGCTCCTCTCCCACCTCTCCTCTCCCTCAGGATGCTAAGGTAATGTCCCTCCCTCCCTACCTGTACTTATCTCCCCTCCTCCCGCAAGATGCTAGGGTAATGTCCTTCCCTCTCTATACTTCCCTCCCTTCCTCCTCTTTTAGCCACCTCCCCCCTCCCGCAGGATGCCAGGGAAGTGTTCCCGTGAGCGATAAACATCTGCGGGCGGACATAAAGAAGCCCTTGCCGACACAACAAGATATTACCCGCTGGCCATCCTAATTATTTTCCAGAACGGCGCACTGCTATGGGACGCGGCCCCGGCGTTGGCACGGTCAGTGGGGCGTGAGGTGCTTGGCTCTGGGGGTCGACCAGACCAACAGCCAGAGAGAGAGAGAGAGAGAGAGAGAGAGAGAGAGAGAGAGAGAGAGAGAGAGAGAGACTACCTACCTACGGACTATCCAGAGAGAGAGAGAGAGAGAGAGAGAGAGAGAGAGAGAGAGAGAGAGAGAGAGAGAGAGAGACTACCTACCTACCTACGGACTATCCAGAGAGAGATAGAGAGAGAGAGAGAGAGAGAGAGAGAGAGAGAGAGAGAGAGAGAGAGAGAGAGAGAGAGAGTAAGCAAAACCGATGAGAGCGTGAAAGGTTGAGAGTAAATGGAGTATAAAAATAAGGCGTGATATATGGGAGGGGGAACACACAATACCTGATGGAGAGGAGCGAGCGAGAGAGAGAGAGAGAGAGAGAGAGAGAGAGAGAGAGAGAGAGAGAGAGAGAGAGAGAGAGAGAGAGTAAAATCTCCAGTGAGACATGAGTGAAATAAAACCAAAGAAATAATAGAAATACAAGAAAACAAACCTCAGAAACAGAAACAAAACAGAAACAGACGAATAACAATCAAAGCAGGTGATGGGACGACAGAAATACACACAATAATAACGGCTGATAAACGGCAAGTTAAACAGTAATGGCGGAGACAATGGTCTAAGCCTCACAACTGCACCATTAAATGCACTCACCCGAAAAAGACCCTTACGGACTAACACAATAAACGGATTAACTCTGGCAATACGCTCATGTTTATTCCCCGGGATGAATATTAGGTCGTGGAGATGTAATCTTCCGCTCTTATTCTTACAAGCTTACACCCGCAGGTGAGAGATAAAATGGAATAATATACTTTCTTTCCTCATTCATCAAACCTCAGTAATGTAATAAGGTACTTTCCCTTATCATTCGCCAAACCTCAGTAATATTATATATATATATATATATATATATATATATATATATATATATATATATATATATATATATATATATTGTTCCCCATCAAACTTTACGTATAAAGGCAAAGAAATATTTGTTATAAATATTTTTCGTTCAAACCAAACCTTACGAAAAATAAGATAAATACATAAATCACTTTATAAATAGTTCCTTCATACCGTGAAAAAAAAAAAAATAAACATGTAAACAGCTTTCCCAAAGCAAACCCCACAAAAGATAACGAAAAGTACACAAATTACTATGTAAATCGTTCCCCGTCTACAGACTCTACGAGAGAAGAATATAAATTACTATGTATCTACTTTCCAATATCATACCTTAGGAAAAAAAAAAAAAGAAAAAGGATATTGTACATAAATTACAGCCTTAATTTAATCGCTCACTTCGCTAAAATTTACAAAAATCCATAAAACCAGAGAGATACATAAATCGCAATGCAAATCGTTTCCCATACCATCTGCATTTCAAAGCAATAACAAAAGTACTAACGCAGTTGACAATCCCTTCAGCGTTGCCGGAAGATATATGGAGATGTATGGAAAGCAATTCGATCCCCCAGCCCACCCCCCATACCACTCCTACCCCTTTATGGGGAGACAAAATAAAATCATAAATCTATATTCAGATCAGATTAAGAGGCGAGGACTGATGCAGCGTGCGCAACACAAAGGGGAATTACCAAATACAATGGAGGAAAACACAGTAGACACATGATGCAATACAGTTTATCATCGAGTTACCGTTGAAAAACAAAGGTGAATTAACGGGTAAACAACGGTGAGCAAATAGAATATGCAAATACACAGAACAAGCAGGACGTATGAAAAAAAAAATTACACAATGAAAAAATAGAAAACACGAAAAAAGAATCGAAAAAGAAAACAACACACACAGCCCAAAACACTTAAAACAAACACAGAAAACGTAGGAAAATATACAAGAAAAATTAGAAAACAGAACAGAATGCAGTAGAACGAGCGACCATATATGAAAATGGGAGAAGCAACACAAGTAAACCAGAATCTTAAAAACAGAAACAGTAGGAAAATACACAGGTAAAATCAAAGAATATTGAAAACACACACACACACACACACACACACACAACACACACACACACACACACACCAGGTGGACCGGCATTCCCAAAGCAACACACAGAGCGCGAAAATATTGAAACGGCACAAAACAAACAAAAGAACAGGCATGAAAAGAAAAGAATAATACGGCAAATTGAATGCTGCAAAAACAAGACAAATGGAAATAGAGAAAAAAAAGGAAGAATGTAAGCCGGATACAAATGAGAGGAAGAAATCAAGCCAACGAACACATCCAAGCCATGAAAGCAACAAAATACGAACACATCCAAGCCATGAAAGCAACAAAATACGAACACATCCAAGCCATGAAAGCAACAAAATACGAACACATCCAAGCCATGAAAGCAACAAAATACGAACACATCCAAGCCATGAAAGCAACAAAATACGAACACATCCAAGCCATGAAAGCAACAAAATACGAACACATCCAAGCCATGAAAGCAACAAAATACGAACACATCCAAGCCATGAAAGCAACAAAATACGAACACATCCAAGCCATGAAAGCAACAAAATACGAACACATCCAAGCCATGAAAGCAACAAAATACGAACACATCCAAGCCATGAAAACAACAAAATACGAACACATCCAAGCCATGAAAGCAACAAAATACGAACACATCCAAGCCATGAAAACAACAAAAAAACACATAAAAACAGACAAAACTCCAGGGATGCAAACACAAATGAAAGAAAAACGTTTACCCAAGACAAAAGAGCCAATCCCAGAACGATGCACTGCAACGACACAAGAAAAACAGAATCAAACGAAAGGAAGTAATCAACCAAACGAACAGCGACGAAAGAAAACGAAAAATAAAAACTGTCCAGAAATAAAGACAGACAGACAGACAGACACAGACATGAATGAAGGAAAAAAACAACGAGCCAATCCACGGTCCATACACACCGGTCAGAACCCATGAGAACCCGACCATAAACCATAAAACTAAACCCATCAGGCCAAGTTCCTGCTGGAGACCCGAGGACCTGACGTTCACAGGAACGGGAGCAACGTTGAGGAGGAACGGCCGGAATGTTGAGAGGGTCAAAGGGACGTTCCTGAAGAGGAATGGTGGGTTGACAAGCACTCTACGGAACGGTAACAGGGATGGACGGAACGTTGGCAAGTAGGAACGGAACAGTGACAGTGAGGAACAGAATGATGAGAGTCAGACGGAACGTTGGTATGGACAGGTGGAACGTTGAAGGGGACGGATTGAACGTTGACCAGGTACGAACGGAAGGCTGACAGGGAAGAACGTGACGTTGACAGAGAGAGACAGAACGTTCACAGGAACGGACAGAACATTCACAGTGACAAACGGACGGACGAACAAAACGTTCGCTTCCCAAGCCTCATTTTGAAAGCAATTAAGAGGCTGCTTGACTGTAAACTGGTCATAACGTTCATAATGACCTGCATCAAATAAATACCCTACTCTCTCTCTCTCTCCCTTACACTCTTTCTCGATGCCTGAAAAATGCCTCTCTCTCTCTCTCTCTCTCTCTCTCTCTCTCTCTCTCTCTCTCTCTCTCTCTCTCTTTCTCTCTCTCTGCTCAACCCCCGACCAAGGGTAGGTTACTATAATACCGGCGTTGCAATTGGCCAAGAGAGAGTGACACACACATATACTTACATACATCCTGATGATGGGACGGGCTGGGCAAAATAGCAGAGGCAATGTCAGAAAACTAAGGAAGAAAATGCAAAATCAACTATGAAATAAAGAGAGAAAAATAAGAAGAAAGAATATGAAAGAGACTACGAAATGGATTTAGGGGAACATAAGGAATGAGTTTAAATAAAAAGGAAAAAAACGGCAAAGAGCAAGAAGAAGGAAATAGATAGGATAAGGACAGTGAGAATATAAGAAACATAGACACAGAAAACAAATGAAGAAAAAGAGAGAAAAAACACAGAAGAGGAAGTTTCTGTCCAAACATACATGCAACAACCGTATAATACAGTAGAAATACGAGAGCAACAGTAATGAGTCACGAGAGGAATGAAACAACAAATTAGAAAAACGATGAACGGAGAGGAGAAAGAAGAAAATGTAAGGACAGCCACGAGAGATAAGTTAGAATAAAGACAGCAAAGCTGGAACACCAGAATACAACAGAAGCACATGAAAATATACTGCAACACCAGAATACAACAGAAACACATGAAAATATACAGAGAGACGAGTTTGAAGAGACCAAAGAAAAGACATAAGATAGGAGCAAGGAAAGAAGAGAGCAAAAAGACAAAGCATTTATGGAATCAGAAGAGCAACAGACGCGGGGAGTGAGAAAGGAGGGAATTGATGAGGATAGTGTGAGAAATACGTGAAAAGAAATGAAGACAAGAGTCAAGGAAGAGAACAAGAAAGCCACAGCAACAATACAGGATAAACGTGGAAAGATAAGGAGAGGGAAGGAGAAAAGATAGGAATATGAGAAAATATAAGATAAAACAATAGCAACAGAAGAGAGAAGATAAATGAGTCATAAGGGAAAAGACAGAGAAGAGATGATGAATGAGGAATAAGAAAAGAGAACAAGAGAATAAGAGATAAGAAAAACAGCCACTAGGCTGATACAGGGAAGCCAGAGAGCCGGACTGGCCAATCAGGAGAAGTACCTTCCGTTGTTGTTTCATCTATGGAGACAAGTAAAGATGGAGAGTATGGAGGGAGGCTCAAGAAGAGGGGGAAAGGGGAAGAGGGAAGATAAATGGAAGAGGGATAGAAAGAGAGAGAGAGAGAGTGGGGGGGATAGAGAAGTGTGGTGCATGATTAAATGTCTTTGTAATTATCTATTTGTTCTGTACGGGTAAGGAACCCTACAATCGTGTGGTCTAATCTCTCAAACTTTCTGTAAAACTTTGACATTTTGCATGCTGTCTACATTCGCAGTTTCATCATCCAAGTTTACCCGTTCATCCACTTCCCTTAACGTAACTCACTAAAAAATTTTGTCAAGTTATTTTCTTAGTTACATGTAATGTCCTCTGTTTGTTCGATCTTTGTATCTTTCGAACAATTCAATATTTGTCATCATAGTAGTTTTAGTTTAAGAATTTGAAAATTATGATCAGGTCATCCCTTACTCTTCTCTCTTCCAAGGAGGACAAATGTAAGTCCCTTAACCTCTCTTTGTAACTCAGCTCTTAAAATTATGGTACCATCTTTGTTGCCCTCTTCTGGACCTTCTCTATCAGCTCTTTGAACTTCTTGAAGTGCTATAGCAACTTGAGAAGCATCATTTAGCTCTGAACTAAGATAGGATGTCCACAGTCTGCCAAAAATTTCCTTATCACTGTACCTGAAAGTAATGCCAATATTTATCACCTGACAGTTTCTGTCCTTTACAATTTCCCGTGGTGAAGATCTGACAACACAAATTCTTCTCACATACAGATTTCTGTAGGTTATGTCTGGTAAGATGATACACGTATCAAGTCTTTCTTTCACTGAATCTTAGTCTCATAATCTACGTATTCATTTCAAGTTGAATTTCATCGACCAGATATCACACAATTTTTGGAGTTTGTTTAGGTCTCTTGTAAACTGTTGCAATCCTACTCACTCATTACTTTCTTTGTCACCTTTATCATCATCCAATCCTCCTAGCAATTCAAATGCATAGATGAAGAAAAGCAATGATACCAGGGCTGAACCCCCCCGGCACACGTCTCGTGATCCAGACCAAATTTTCAATGCGGTAGTGTCAAATGCTTTCTAAAAGTCTGCACTTACTCAATCCTCCCAAATGCTTTATAAAAGTCTAGACTTATCCAATCCTCCCAACTTCCTCTTTTTGACTAACACGGAGCTCAAAGCTAAGAAATCTCTAAGACTTATACGAAACAAAGAATTCCAAGTCATTTGTAACGTATAACCTCCTTTCCCTGAACTACTTTGGTCGTCTCTTTGTTGCAAGTGGTCATCAATATGCTTTCTGATTATCTTTTCCAGGATTCCCGTGATTACACTAATCAGAGAGACTGGTCAGATGACTGGCGTAACTTGCCTGTCTCCCTGAGGGACAAAGAATGACATCTGCCCTATTCCACTCGCTTTACACTTCCTCCAGGGATATTCTGAGTAGCATTTTCAAGAGCATGTCGATGCATCTACACACACAGAACTCTAAGAGATCTAGTACATATAGGACTTGTTTTCAATTAAAGAGAAGTCTGGATGGACTGAGTGTATGAGGACTGCTACCAAGTACAAGGAAACACTTCATCGCAACCATGATTTTTTTACGAGCTGAAGGTCCTTCAGAAGTCTTCTTATGTCTTTCTAGATTTCAATGCTTTCCGGTGTCTCCCTATTCCATCTCATAGGCAATGGGGCTCTAGTGTCTTCCACTGAGAAGTTTTAAACTTTTCTTTCTTCTCATCTATCCTTACATCATCCTCTACACCTCTTCCCTCTGAATCCCTTAGCTTGATTAGCTGCAATGAAACTAACAGTTCACTTATGATGAAAGTGTGGAAAAGTTTTGGATTATGTTCTGCTTTGTCCACAATACTCTTTTCAAAGTTTCTCTGTTCCTCTTTTCTTATCCTGCTATATTCGTTCATCGCTCTCTCACACCTTCAAAACAGACTGGCTATGTAGAGCCACCAATACTTTTTCACGGTACATCGTTAAGCTGTTTAACTTTTCGTTATTAAACCATCTTTCTCTCTTCATCTTTTAACCTTCCCTCTGCATTTGTAGCAACAGGTATCCATGTTCCTACACCTTCATGGTAAATTTCTCATACCTATCCACAAAAGCAACTTGTATCAAGTCTACTGAAGTCCATTTCTCAATCTTAAAGAGCGAGTGAGAGAGAGTGTGTGTGTGTGTGTGTGTGTGTGTGTGTGTGTGTGTGTGTGTGTGTGTGTGTGTAAAGGATAGAGAGCGGAGAGATGATCGGCTATGAGAGAGAGAGAGAGAGAGAGAGAGAGAGAGAGAGAACCAGGGGAGGGACGAAACACATATTGTAAAAGTTATTACCACTATCCATCACCGCCTGAGCAGAGTTTCTGTTGTAGTGTATAGAGAGAGAGCGAATGTGGTAGAGGGGCTAGAGAGAGAGAGAGAGAGAGAGAGAGAGAGAGAGAGAGAGAGAGAGAGAGGGGGGGGGGGGGGGGTTCACACTCTTCCTTGGTAAGAACTGTCAGACCACTTTCCACAGGAGCCATCATCACCGCTTTCAGCCCCTTCACCTGTGCCGTGCCACAAGGAGACGATGATGGTCCACTTGTGTTTCCTCGTCTGACGGATGCAACAGCTCGACGGAAGTACACTGACGCGACTCTCAAGTTAATCTCATCCTTGATAAGGTACAGCCCTCCCGACTACATTCGCTCTCCAAGGGCACCATCCCAGCCTCCTGATTTAGATTATAGCCAAGTTACAATGAACCCAACAAGATCGTAGCTATGCACATCATCCAAGTTTCCATGCGCTGTCCCACCCATACTGACTCCAAACTCCAGCCTCCTCCAGGTTGTTCAGTCCACCAATCTTCTTGGCGTCACTCTGGACGATAGACTAAGCTGGAAAGAACACGTCAGCACCATCATCAAATCCTCCAGCTGTCTTCCTTCAGTTCTTCGTAGACTCGAGACGTTTGGACTCCCTGCGTCTGAACTCAGGAACACCAGCATAGGCTTCAGTCTTCCCAAACTCATCCATGCCTTCCCCCGCCTCGTCTTCCTCTCCTTCCTCACACACAACAAGGGGCAACGAGAAAGGCTGCAGAAAAGGGGCTTGTAAGATAATCCTCCGTTCCTCTTACACAACTTATAAAGAGACGCTTGCCACACTGGCTCACCCAACTCTCTCCCACCTTCACCTGAACCTCATCCCACAGTTCGGCAGGGAGTTGCTGTATCAAGTTCACCACAGTCACCTCCTGCCACCAGGAGAGTCTTGCTCCCCGAGATGTAGTTGGGTACCATAGCCACATCGAGCTCATCCGGGCTTGTACAAACAGCTTCAAGAACAGACTCATACAATTAGCTTCAATAACAAACTTAACCTAATTACTGACCAAATCATGGCGTGTGTTTCTTTAACCTCGTCGTATTTCACAGCTCCAATGTCTACACTGTGTTTATCTTCTGTTAATTTCATCTTTTATCAGCCGGTAATTCCATACATCATAAACAATTATCATCTTTGTAAGATGGCAGTAATTGAACATGACAGGACAGAGATAGCCAGCAGAAGGAAAATCATGGAGAAAGATGAAAGAAAATATATGAAGGAATAAAGTTTGTTCCGCAGAATGGTGAAACAAGCGAAAATAGAAGAAAAAAAAATTGTAGGCAAGAAGCAAAAAATTAAACAACGAAAAATATTCACATGCAACAAGAAAATTGATAAAATGAAAAATATAAACCTGTATGCAAAATTCAATACACACACACACACACACACACACACACACACACACACACACACATACACGTATACACACACACACACACACACACACACACACACACACACACACACACATACACACAAATTCTTTGAAAAAATCCTGGTATTACCCAGGGCCTCTTTCTAAAAGCTCTTGCAGTCCAAAGCTGCGCTACTTTCAGCAGCTGAAAAATGACGACTTTGGAGTGAAAAGTTCTTTGGTGAGACCGTATTCATGCTAGAACCTCGCCAAAGGTGACTTTACACGCGAACTAACCTTGAGAAGGCAGAGTTCGATACTATATATATATATATATATATATATATATATATATATATATATATATATATATATATATACATATATATATATATATATATATATATATTTTGGAAAACTAGAAATAACTGAAATACGATTGAAATATTTTGGAATAACACCAACTAACGAAGCAGCGAGATTAAATAATGTCAAGGTGGTAATAAAATGTTAAAAAGGACGTAAATGGTGCTAAAGACGGGATACAAATATGAATAGTTAGCAAAATTCTGTAAATAAATGTAAAATATATTCCACGAAAACTTCAAATGTGCTAACTGCGAAGTAGGTAGTAATAATATAGGGGAAAAAAATCAACCAGTCAGTACACTAAAAAAACATTCACATTTTTATTCTCGACGTTTACATTTTCTAATTACATACACAGTTGTGTATGTAAATAATACGTGATACGTCGGGGGACAGTGTCAAATGCTCTGCTGATGTCGGCTGCCCTAAATGTTGTGCCAGATGGCTGGCTGTGGTTGGCTGAGCCCTCTGGGATATGTTGTGCCAGGTCATTGGGAAGTGGTCAGGTCAGCAGCCATGGTGTGTGGGAAAGAGTGAGATGTTTTGATTGATTCTGTTGAGGATCCGCTCTTTCATAAAGTTTGGATGGTGATGACAGAGGGTAAAATTGGGCGGTTACAGGAGGTGGAACTGGGTGGTTTGGAGTGTTATTATTATGCAAGCAAGCTTCCAGATGCTAGGGAATCTGTGTGTGTAGCCTGGAGGGGTTGAAGATACTGGCAAAAGTGCTAAATGTAAAAGTCTGATAGGTTGTCTGCGTCTGCACTAGGAAAGTTCTCGAACGTTTTAATTCACTGACAGCATCGGTGGGAGTGAAGGATGGGTGGCTGGTTGGTTCTGCAAGAATTTTGTGTAGGTCCTTCATGAGGTTCCTGTGTAGGAGTGAGAGTGGCTTGTGGATGATTTTTGAGAAGCGTCTCATTTGTATGTTCGTGTGTCTTTAGGAGAAGGTATGCCTTGGTAAGGATCAGAAGTGCCTCAGGAGTGTGGGCTGGACTGGTGGGATAAGTGGGGTATCTTCTCAAACGTTCACCAGAGATGGTCCTTGTGGGTTTTGTTTGCTCAACGTGTTGAGGATAGGGTACTTGTGTTCACTCTGTCTTTCAGCGACCAGGTTAGTGATGGACTTACCTAGCGGTCTGGGTTTGTTCTATGACTTCTAATGATGGCGAAGGGAATTGTCTGAGCTGGTATATGCAACATTCATCCGGGACATGCATCTCCGTTTTCGTTCACTCATGATGTCATTCGAAATTTGACAAGATTTCAAACCTCGAGTTAAGCCGCACATAAAAACACACACATACATATCTGATATTCCTTTTACAGCTTTTGCATAAGACCAACGCAGTCTCTTCTGACGTTTTAGCTACAGGATACCGCATCATACAGAGAAAACCTAACCTACACAGCATACCATTAATGATATGGAATCGCATCGCCAACTCTCTTGCAATTTCTTCACAAATCATATCCTGGGCTTCTGGCCCTCGCTCCCCCCAACCCCCGTTAGCTCTAGGCACGAGGAGCACCTCCCTTGTGCAGCAGTTACTGCAAAAACATACCAGGAAACGCAGAGAAGAAAAAAAAATACCAACCCGTACAATAAATCACATTGTCTCATTTTTCTCCTACATTCCAAAGAAATCACGCATTCCACTGGCTTCGCATGTAAGGTGTAGTGACCAGAGTTTGGCGAAACCCAATCAAACGGGAGTAAGAGGCGAGACAAAATTCAATTTAAATTCAATAGAAGGTCAACTCCCTCTCCACAGGAATAAAAGTGGGGGAGGAAAAAAAAAAAGAACGCCGTTGGTGGACCTGAAAAGACTACGGTGGAAATATTTCTAAAACCTCAAGAGCTTGTGCAGTTACCCTGGCCAGGGCAAAAGTCGAGGACAAGTGCTTACCTTACGCTACGCTTGAACCCAGGACAGACCAAGCGCATCTGGGACCAAACTGAACTGAGTTAACTTACCTAAGACTCGACTGTGCTGAGGGTAAACCATCTAACGTCTGTGCTGAGGGTAAACCATCTAACGTCTGTGCTGAGGGTAAACCATCTAACGTCTGTGCTGAGGGTAAACCATCTAACGACTGTGCGGAGGATAAACCATCTAACGTCTGTGCTGAGGGCAAACCATCTAACGTCTGTGCTGAGGATAAACCATCTAACGTCTGTGCTGAGGGTAAACCATCTAAGAGTAAGAAACGCTCATAGTGAATTGCATACCATATAGAACAAAGGCTAGAGAGCAGAGCAGACGGTACAAAGAGGCTATGTACAAGCCAGACGAATATGGTACGCATTAACAACATATAGGTCAGTGAGTCAGTTGTAGGATGGAACGTCTGTGATGCGCTATAAACTGCAGAACAACCTGAAGAGGGAGGAGTTAAGATGCCCACAGTACTAACCTGCAGGACGGGGTGCCGTATGGGAGGTAAATCTAAAGGCTGAATGTGGTGTAACATCAACGTTTTCCCTAATTGTTAACTTATGGTCCACACGACATTTTAAGACTGCAGGGCGACGTGGGGATATGGGGAGAAAGGAAGGGAAAATAAGAGGCAGTAGAAGTAGTGGTGGTAGTAGCGGCCGTACTAGTGGTGGTAGTAGTAGTAGAAGTAGCAATTGTGGTACTGTTGGTAGTAGCAGCAGTGGTAGTAGTAGCAGTAATGGTACTGTTGGTAGCAGGAGTAGTAGTATAGTAGGAGGTAAACGCAGTAGTGGTGGTGGTGGTATCAGTGGTACGGAACGGACTAGTGAGCTTTCGAGGAGAAAAAAAAAATCATCGCTTGCTCCTTCCTCTGTTCCCACTTTTGGAAAATAACGATACACGTGGGAAGGAATTCCAAATCCCAGATTCATTACTACTACTACTGCTAATAATAATAATAATAATAATAATAATAATAATAATAATAATAATAATAGTAATAATGATAATAATAATAATAACAATAATAATAATAATGAGAGTTGGGGTGAGAGAGTATCATTAAATTTTAGGGAGAATAAAAAGATGCTCTGGAAGGAGGTAAATAAAGTGCGTAAGACAAGGGAGCAAATGGGAACTTCAGTGAAGGGCGCAAATGGGGAGGTGATAACAAGTAGTGGTGATGTGAGAAGGAGATGGAGTGAGTATTTTGAAGGTTTGTTGAATGTGTTTGATGATAGAGTGGCAGATATAGGGTGTTTTGGTCGAGGTGGTGTGCAAAGTGAGAGGGTTAGGGAAAATGATTTGGTTAACAGAGAAGAGGTAGTGAAAGCTTTGCGGAAGATGAAAGCCGGCAAGGCAGCAGGTTTGGATGGTATTGCAGTGGAATTTATTAAAAAAGGGGGTGACTGTATTGTTGAGTGGTTGGTAAGGTTATTTAATGTATGTATGACTCATGGTGAGGTGCCTGAGGATTGGCGGAATGCGTGCATAGTGCCATTGTACAAAGGCAAAGGGGATAAGAGTGAGTGCTCAAATTACAGAGGTATAAGTTTGTTGAGCATTCCTGGTAAATTATATGGGAGGGTGTTGATTGAGAGAGTGAAGGCATGTACAGAGCATCAGATTGGGGAAGAGCAGTGTGGTTTCAGAAGTGGTAGAGGATGTGTGGATCAGGTGTTTGCTTTGAAGAATGTATGTGAGAAATACTTAGAAAAGCAAATGGATTTGTATGTAGCATTTATGGATCTGGAGAAGGAATATGATAGAGTTGATAGAGATGCTCTGTGGAAGGTATTAAGAATATATGGTGTGGGAGGAAAGTTGTTAGAAGCAGTGAAAAGTTTTTATCGAGGATGTAAGGCATGTGTACGTGTAGGAAGAGAGGAAAGTGATTGGTTCTCAGTGAATGTAGGTTTGCGGCAGGGGTGTGTGATGTCTCCATGGTTGTTTAATTTGTTTATGGATGGGGTTGTTAGGGAGGTAAATGCAAGAGTTTTGGAAAGAGGGGCAAGTATGAAGTCTGTTGGGGATGAGAGAGCTTGGGAAGTGAGTCAGTTGTTGTTCGCTGATGATACAGCGCTGGTGGCTGATTCATGTGAGAAACTGCAGAAGCTGGTGACTGAGTTTGGTAAAGTGTGTGGAAGAAGAAAGTTAAGAGTAAATGTGAATAAGAGCAAGGTTATTAGGTACAGTAGGGTTGAGGGTCAAGTCAATTGGGGGGTAAGTTTGAATGGAGAAAAACTGGAGGAAGTAAAGTGTTTTAGATATCTGGGAGTGGATCTGGCAGCGGATGGAACCATGGAAGCGGAAGTGGATCATAGGGTGGGGGAGGGGGCGAAAATTCTGGGGGCCTTGAAGAATGTGTGGAAGTCGAGAACATTATCTCGGAAAGCAAAAATGGGTATGTTTGAAGGAATAGTGGTTCCAACAATGTTGTATGGTTGCGAGGCGTGGGCTATGGATAGAGTTGTGCGCAGGAGGATGGATGTGCTGGAAATGAGATGTTTGAGGACAATGTGTGGTGTGAGGAGGTTTGATCGAGTGAGTAACGTAAGGGTAAGAGAGATGTGTGGAAATAAAAAGAGCGTGGTTGAGAGAGCAGAAGAGGGTGTTTTGAAGTGGTTTGGGCACATGGAGAGAATGAGTGAGGAAAGATTGACCAAGAGGATACATGTGTCGGAGGTGGAGGGAACGAGGAGAAGAGAGAGACCAAATTGGAGGTGGAAAGATGGAGTGAAAAAGATTTTGTGTGATCGGGGCCTGAATATGCAGGAGGGTGAAAGGAGGGCAAGGAATAGAGTGAATTGGAGCGATGTGGTATACCGGGGTTGACGTGCTGTCAGTTGAATCAAGGCATGTGAAGCGTCTGGGGTAAACCATGGAAAGCTGTGTAGGTATGTATATTTGCGTGTGTGGATGTATGTATATACATGTGTATGGGGGGGGGGGGGGTTGGGCCATTTCTTTCGTCTGTTTCCTTGCGCTACCTCGCAAACGCGGGAGACAGCGACAAAGTATAATAAAAAATAATAATAATAATAATAATAATAATAATAATAATAATAATAATAAAATAATAATAGTAATAATAATAATAATAATAATAAACAGTGATGATATTCACTGGTTGGCATGGAGATGGTCTTGTAGAAGTACGTACGAGCTCAGCCAGGTCGGTTGTGCTCCCGACCTGCAACTCAGGGACGAATATCAGGTGGCAGGTGGTGAGGGTGGCAAGCTGTAGCTTCATGACGAGTCGTCTGATGAGGTAGGTGGCCGGAGATATCCGGAAGGGTCACTGGATAGATCACCTCTTAACATATATGGTGTAAGTGGAACCGAAGATCATCGATGATCGTACATGCTCTTCTCTCTACTTTTTCTGGTTATCTTTGTCCTATAGTGGATCAAGAGATCCACCAGGCGGGAAAAACCTCAGTGAGTTTGAAAAGAAAAGGCGAGCAGATGTTCTTAAGTTCATGTCCAGGCAGTCCATGTGTCTTGAATCGACGAAGAATGTAGACATGATAACCGGTGAATCTGATGATGGTGATGATGTGTTCCTTCCACCTTAGTCTATCGTCCAAAAGTGACACCGAGAGGCTTGGAGGACTGACGAACCTAAAGGGGGCCGGGGGTCTATTAAGACAGCAGGGGCTGGGATAGGGTTGGAAGGGAGGCTGAAGGACATTACTTAAAGCTTGGGTTTAGTTGATGTTCACATGGTTCGCGGTGATCCGGTTGTGAGGGCTATTGTACGGGTGTTCTGGAGGCCAGTGTAGCCAGGAGAGCCATACCTGACGCTGGCACCCATGGCAGAGTCGTCCTCGTACCTCCATCGAGGGTGGACATCCCATCAAGGCATCGTTTATAAGGATCAAGAAGCAGACGACTCTCGGCCTGGTGTTGTATGGGGACGCCACAGGTGGGAGATTAGGTGATGGCGGCTCCTCACGAGGCGTGCCGCCTGACAACGCCCATTAAGGAAGTTTGTAATCCAGGGAATGAAACTTTTACGCCGCCAAGGGTTAATGACTCTGTTGATTACGTTGTTGTTGTTGTTGTTGATGACCAGGTCAAACTCTTTGGCGAAGTTAACGAATATGAGATGTTCCCGCGTTGTTCTACAGTGCGTAAGATAAACTCACGAAAGCTGACCCGGGAGGTATTGGGTGACAGAAGAGGGACGCTACTGGTGGTATCTTACAATGTCTTGCGTAAGCCCAACGAACATGAAGATTTCACAGAAACAGCTGAGGGTCGGGGTAACGCCCATGGGTCACGGTGGCTTGTTGACTTCAGTATACAAGGTAAACATGAGCGAAGCGTTTGTCTGATGGCGGAAAGCACTGATGATGAAGATGATGGCTCTAGATAATTCAAGTGCATCTCTTGCACAGTCTCACAAGTACAAGCAGAGGTTTCACTTCAGGTGACTTCCTATTCTTCCATCAAGTCTACAGATGTTGGGGCCAGAAGGTAGGCTGGTAGGCAGGTGGTCGCAAAGCGAGGGAAGTCTCAGGCAGGTGGTCGCAAGATGATTATCAATAAGCTAAGTAGCTTCATCGCGAGAGAGGCAATCAAATAAGGGAATGAAGGAAGTCTGCTTGTTCAAGCCGCTCAGCTCCCTCAGCTCCCTTAACAACTGGATGGCGGGCTTCACAATGCACATTTCAAGCACGATTTTTTTGCGATGAGTCTCGTAAAGGCTTGTGGTAATGTGGTAGAAGTCTTAATCTTGCTGCTTCATTAGTCTCTTAATGTGTGTGTGCGCGCGCGCGTGTGTGTGTGTGTGTGTGTGTGTGTGTGTGTGTGTGTGTGTGTGTGTGTGTGTGTGTGTGTACATACTGAACCATTCGTTCCATACAAGTCTTTCATGTGATGGCACAGTAAGTGGAGTCACTGCTCAACACGTCTACGAAGGAAACATTTGAAACGTAAAGGTACAGCACATCTCTGAGAAGTTAATTCCTTGCTTTTTGTAGCTTTGACTGATGCCATCATTTCTCTTGCCTATAACGTAGCTTTCATAGTTCTACATGTTACCTGGAAGTCATCTTCATCCGGGAACAAACGTAAAGGAATTAAGTAAGGAGAGACTAAAGGAGGAGAAGGGGACAGAAAATGGAGATGACGAGGAGAAAGAAGGAAGATAAGAAGAGCGGAAGCTGAAGACAGAAGGTAGGTTCAAAAGGAGGAGGAGGAAGAAGAGGAAGATACAGGAGGCGAACAGACTGGGTTAGTAGGAGGAAGGAGGGGTAGGGTGTAAGGTCACAGACGGGAGGGAGGTGAGGATTTCCCTTTATGCTGGGGGAAGGAGGGGGAGGAGAGGCAATAGCTGTCCTGAATTGAAGATCTTAAATTGGGTTGCCAAGGCTAAATAGGATTTGTCGGTCGGCCGCTTGTGGCGCAGAGTCCCACTGGAATCCTAACCCATTTCCCCAATAATACTATAATAAGAGTACTATATAAGAGTACTATAGAAGAGAAATATAACATGAAATATATGGATATGAGTACATGGGAAAGCCAGGTAGCAGAATACATGATGGTCTATGATGAGGTTATCTACTCGTGGACAGTACATGGGAAAGCCAGGTAGCAGACAACCTGATGGTTTATGACGAGGTTATCTGCTGATGGACAGTACGTAGGAAAGCCAGATAACAGAAGACCTGATGGTCTATGACAAGGCTATCTGCTGGAGGAAAGTAAGAGCAACTGGAATAATTAACTAATATAGATGAATACAGAACAGTGCAATAAATACAATAATACGAAGTAATGTAAACAGCAACAGACAAGTGGATCCTTTCGAGAAAGTTTGTCCCAGCACATGAGAAGAGAAACAGGGAGATTGTTGAAGAGGGGGTGAACAGTGAATGAATGCCTTCGAGAAATGGGATGAAATTCTATTTTATGGAGACAAAAATAAACTGTGTGAAGATGGAATGTGGTAAAGATGAGGAAGAGGACAAGACAACGTTGAAAAGACTTTTACTGATGAAAACACGAAGGCAAACGTAGCTGAAAGAAGCGAGAGATTCGTTCCAACGAGACCGAAGTCCCACCTTCAGGTACTGTCTGTCTTCAGTCATGACCCCGGCGACCTTGCCATGACACCACGCTGTGAACCTGCCTGAAGCAGCGTTTGTGCATTATGGCCACTATGGCCCTACCACTAGCAATGCACGGAGTAAACTTGGTTGCAATTCGATTACGAAATCCACCAACGAAGAATATCATAACCGTGAGGCCTTGTTACATACACAGTACAGAACCTGTTTTACTATCATGTCTCCATCTATAGAGTTTAAGGATATGCTATACCAGTTCAATCCTCCAGCAGATAAATCCGTCATTGACCCTCGGATTCTGTTATCTGGTTTCCCCATGTACTGTCCTCCAGCGGATAACCTCGTCATAGACCATCTTCACACACACTATGCAAAAAGAGAAAAAGAATGGGAAAGTGCAATAACAAAAAAAGGAATCCATACTTACTCATAGAAAAGGCTTGTCATTTGCGCCGGCACTGAGGAGGTAAGTTCTACAAGACCTGCACTTCACACATTACCATTTTGTTCTTAAGAGCATTTAATTCCATGTAATTTCCCCAAGTACTGATACTGCTGCTATGGTGAGGCAGAGTTAAAGAGAAACTTTGGGAATCATTTCACTGAAATCCTTAAGGATGAAGCACAGACACAGAGTAAATGAGCTACTGAAGGCTTAAACTCAAGAGACTAAAGAGAATGAGGAACACGGCGATGAATTGAAAAAAAATGGAGTTCAAAACGAGATCCTTTACAATTCAGAGATCATTTACAATTCCTTTAAAGCCTCATTAAGCAAATGGCAAAAAACAATTTGACTGCCCAATAACAACCTTCTGATTCAAGCCTGAATCCTTGGGAACAGTAGAGCTGACAAAGATAAGAACTTCCGTAGGATATTAACAGAAGTAGAAACGAGAACATGATATAGAAGTTGGCGACTCGTATAACCACTGGATCCAGGGCTTTTACCAACCCTCTCAACAAATGCTGAGAACACATAAACCTACTGTGAGCGCAAGTGCACTTTACGTGCACTGCACCCTCTTCATCTTCACTGCAGTGTGTTCTCTCACCTTCATTGTACTGTGTCCTCTCCATCTTCGCTGCGTCTTTTCCACCTTCACTACACTGTGTCCCCTCCACCTTCACTGCACTGTGTCCTCTCTATCTTTACAATTCGCACTGTGTCCTCTCCACCTTCAATGCACTGTATCCTCTCGCCCTTTACTGCATTGTGTTCTCGCCACCATCAATGCACTGTATCCTCTCCCCCTTCACTGCATTGTGTCCTCTCCACCTTCAAAACCCTTTCGATGCGACCTCCATATATCACTGTTCCTCACTTCACATCCACCTTCGTGCTTCACTGCACCACTGGCGCATCTCCCACTTCAGAATATGTTTCTCATCTCGTCGTACTTAACCTTATGCTCTCCCTTGATCCTCCCTGTACTGTACCACACCTGTGTCTTCACCTTAGTGCACCTCCCTTCGTCCACTATACCTACCCTGGTTACTTTCATACCACCGCACAGTAGCTCACAGTACCCTGTTCACTTCATGGTAGTACTTCCCTGGCTTCAACGTACCTCCCTGGTCTCAATGTACTGTCTCTCGCCTCGCCGTACCTCCTCCCTGACCTCACTGGACCGTCCCTCACCTCACCGTAATTCCCTGGACTCAATGAACCCTTCCCCCCCTCATCTCACGGTACCTCCTTTGCCTTACTGTACCATCCCTACCCCATCGCACCTCGCCGACCTCACTGTACCATTCCTAGCCTCAATGTATCCCCACTCACCTAACTGTACCGTCCCTCACCTCACTGTACCGTCCCTCATCTCACTGTACCGTCCCTCACCTCACTGTACCGTCCCTCATCTCACTGTACCGTCCCTCACCTCACTGTTCCGTCCCTCACCTCACTGTACCGTCCCTCACCTCACTGTTCCGTCCCTCACCTCACTGTACCGTTCCTCATCTCACTGTACCGTCCCTCATCTCACTGTACCGTCCCTCACCTCACTGTACCGTCCCTCATCTCACTGTACCGTCCCTCACCTCACTGTACTGTCCCTCATCTCACTGTACCGTCCCTCATCTCACTGTACCGTCCCTCACCTCACTGTACCGTCCCTCACCTCACTGTACCGTCCCTCACCTCACTGTACCATCCTTGGCCTCACTGCATCCACCTCACTCTTTAATTCTTCATCCATTACTCTGCCGGCAGTCCGCTTGCTTCTCATCACCACAAACCTTTCAGTCGCAAAGCCCTTGATTTTTCTTTTCACTTCTCTCTTCATCAACTCCCCCGACTCCGAGTCCACTTTCAACGCAGCTGCCTCAGATGCCTGTGTGTTGGGTGCGCTGCTTGCAATACTTCCTCTCAAAGTCATGTCTCTCTTCCAGGTGTTTTTTTCTCCCTTCTTGTGTTTCACAGTTTCGGTGATTTGTGCATCAACGGGTATGATGTGGCGCTCTTACATATGGTTTTATGGGGATTACTTTCATAAGAAAATGGGATGTCACCTTAATCAAATGCCCATTAAACCTTAAACAGTTAGTTAATCACGTGATGAAATTAGAATTTTGGCTATGGGAAGGTACTAAAGGTTCTTCCATCTAAAGGTATGAGGCTTTATTTATACACAAGTCGTTAGTTAGTTCTAAACGACTTGCTTTGTCTATCCAAAGATCGTTAGTCTCAAACAAGGACTCTGTATATCCACGAATCGTTAGTCCTGAACGACAGTTCTGTCTATCCACAGGTCGACAGTCGTGAACATGGGCTCTGCCTATCCACGGGTCGCTGGTCTCCAACGAGGGCTCTTATCTATCCGGAGACTCTGTCTAACGAGTTATCTATCCGGAGACTCTGTCTAACGAGGGTCCCCCCCCCCCCAGGGAGTGTTTATTTCGAACCATATAAATTTTGTTTTGAAGTTGAATTAAAAACAAGAAAAATAAGTGCGTACAAGGAGTCTGTGTGAGGTGACTGTTCACGTTATGTTGATGTGAACCCCATTTTCTGTAAGTCAGGACGAGTCAAAAACATGAGCAGGACAGAGGGGTAACTTGTGTAGTGTCGCAAGAATTAGCAAACAAGGACAGAATCACTATTTGAGAAGGTTACGTGCAGTGAGGGCGCCATGAGAAAAGTGATATAGTGATGGAGAATGTGTGGCAGTTGATAGGTTGGTCAAGACGTACAGCAATACAGTGCGAAGGTACATGGAAGTGGGACAGGTCGCAGGGGAGCTGGGTTCATGTGGTGAAAGAAATGGGTAAGGTTTGCGATACTTCGAATGAAGTCAAATAAATAAATGAGGATCGAAAGCAGTGGAAATACATTGTGGAAGAAATTGGTATGACTGGAAAATCTGGTCACACCAGAATGAACTGAAAAAAAGGAAGACTCACTATTATAAGTGTCGTTGTCCATGTTTCATTGATACAATGGGTATGGGTTTAGAATGTGTGCTTACATGATCTACCACTATTAATTTGGGAACGGAGTAATGGTAAGAGACAGATGTGGTGCAAAGAACTAAACAGATTATGCAGACTAACCTAATGGTGAGTCATCAATCAAGTTATGGAGCGGACGCCAAGATATTACTTACAATATCTTTATAAAGGTTATCCGTGAAAATACAAGAAATACAGTCATCATTCCATGTATAATCTAAACAGCATTAAACAACGCATGACATGACTGCTGTCAACACTCCCTCTGTATAAAAAGGGAGGGGATATCTTCCTTTACCATTATCATCATTTCAACTACCACTACTACTACTACTACTACTACTACACTACTACTACTACTACTGCTACAGTATATCATTATTATATTATCATCATTTCCTTTGTATGGGAAACAAAGAGTTCGCATACTAATTCCATTACTCAATACTGGAAATACAACACTTCTCTTAAATTACGGATTATTGCTTCCTATCTTTAATCAAATTACATTTAACAGTCACGCATGTTGTTAGATTTAACGGCTATCAACATGTAATGGACATTAATGCAGATTCCTGACCATGCACAAAACGTTAAATGATACTAATGACTCAGTATACAAGTATCTCATTAAATTTAATACTATTCATGTGATTCGATTTCACTGCTATTGATTACTTACCAGTAAAAGAGGATTTGTAATATACGTTCATTATGTTCGATTGTAAATACAAAAGGGTATGTTTAGATTTTTACATTTGAAATAAGAATACAATTAAAGACTCCATTCAATTCTTACAAATTCGAAGAAAACGTAAATTTTGCTAACAGTTCAATGGAAAATATAATCTGCATTTCGCTATGTGAAAAGACAAACGCATTCCACTGAAGAAATTTTATCACATATTACTGGTTTAGTGGGTTCTTAACACTTCGTCAGAATCAATAAGTTTTCGTTAGCTATCTTGATTTCTGTCAAAACCATAAGCCCTGAGGTCATAACCACACAAATATTCTTTCTTTCTTTTTCTTATATGAATCAGATGATCGCAATTTGAGAAGATATCAACATCAGACACACAATTCTTAATGAGGCTTTAGGCCAAGGTCAAAATTTACTGTTTCTACCAAGGCTCGACAAATCTTGCATCGCTTCTCTGTTGAACATTTGCTTCGTTCTAAGTTTGGCATCGTCACCATCTGAAGATCAGACCTTCCTATCTTTTCTGATTTTCAGGTTTGAGACAGAAATCAAACGTAACAGAATACAGACGAAGGGTTAGTGATACATCCATTAGTCGATAATTGCACATCAGTGACAGGTAATAAGAACCCTAATGCGAAGTTCAATGATTTCGTTAATCACTTAACACTGTGTTGCAATCACTGTTTGCCAGAAGTAACACAAATGAAATGAAATGAACACAAGTGATGCCCTAAGACCTCAATCTATTCTGAGTAATGGCTTACAAGCAAGTAATTACATTAATCACAGATGTGTTACCGAGTGGATGCGCTGTCGTATGCAGATGTTCCTGTGTTTCCAAGTGTGTGTGTGTGTGTGTGTGTGTGTGTGTGTGTGTGTGTGTGTGTGTGAAATTGCTATCTGTGTGTTTCGGGAAGAGTTCCCCTATCCCTTAACCTTGTATATACATGTACCATGTCTTTACTCAACTAGCCCCGAGAGGAGAACGAACGACTGGAATTAGCTATGAGCCCACTACCGCACCCAAACTCGAACCTATGTGGGCCCGATCCCTGGTTGCCCCGTGATGACTCGTGGTGATTAACGCTAACCACTACACCACGGAGGCCCATGTATGTGTGTGTGTGTGTGTGTGTGTGTGTGTGTGATCGTCTCTTCGTGTACAGTGAAGAGGGAAGCCCTAATTTATGAGGGCTCACCGCCAACCCCTTTCTTCTACCACAAAAAGTCTTTGAAGTTCTTTAGAATCTCCGCATTCTTGCTCCCTACACTCAGCTTCTTCCTCCATCCCCCGACAGAGAAGTGGCTTTCCCTGTCATGATAATCATCCAAACGTGGTATATATATATATATATATATATATATATATATATATATATATATATATATATATATATATATATATATATATATACTTATAATAGGCCACAGTGGTGTGCGTGATATACTATAGGCTGATAACCACTATGAAAATGAAACAGGAAAAGTTCCCAAGTGCACTTTCGCGTAATGATCACATCCTCAAGGGAGATACAAGAATGAGATAGAAGTAGAACAGTCAGGTGATATACAAGGAGGAGACGTAGCCTAAGACGCAAGGCAAACACAAAGCTAACAAACCTAACGACGACAAACGCAGGTATTACTTCAGGTCCTAAACTGTCCCAACATCTCCAACCAACCCAGATGTACACTCCACCTGCGATGTGTTCTCTATGATGTGTGCCATAACCCTATGCGTGTGTGTGTGTGTGTGTGTGTGTGTGTGTGTGTGTGTGTGTGTGTGTGTGTGTATGTGTGTGTGTGCATATGGAGAGGGAGACTGATGCCCACACTTGTGGGGGTATCACCTCTTAACCTTACACCACGAGTTCTAACACTTTAACCCAAACATAAATTCCAAAAAAAATATTCATCCTATTTTTCCCCCCTACAAGCGCTACCAACTTTTTTTTCTTTCAGTTCAGTAACCACAAACCGTACATTTTATTTTTATACTAAACCTTTCATGAAATTTATAGAAATCTTTACACCAAAATAAAAGTACACTGTAGTGATCGATTCCTAATGCAAAAAATTATGGAAAGGAGAGAGAGAAAAAAAAAGTGTGTGTGTGTGTGTGTGTGTGTGTGTGTGTGTGTGTGTGTGTGTGTGTGTGTGTGTGTGTATACTTGGAATATATGATGAGCCATGTAAACTTCCATGATGAGGACCAGCATAAGACCCTCTGCTCCTTGACAATAATTGCGTCTTTCTCCTCCAGGAAATTATAATGGTGATACGGTCAAGCATCACCTGAGGCCAATTCTATTTCATTTACCCCTAACGATTCCTTCACTTCCCCTCACCCACCATAGGTCAAGGGGCAACACAAGACATGAAATCAATCATATCAGTCATCTAAGCAAGGCTGTTCAAACAGACCTAGTTTCTACAAGATCCAACAGTGACAAGAGATTTCGTTATGTTACCTTTCTGGCCATTCACACACCTGGGTCACAAGACATTATGTCAATATAACAACTCTGACCAAGGCCGTAAAACGAAGAAAATGTCATTAAATTCGCCAAGAATCAAATGACGTTCAGTACAGCACACGACATGACGCAAGGTGATTCGTGCCCCAGTCTACTTGCCTCCACCATCACGCAATAATTAGTCGTTATAATTCCTGATTTTTTCTTTGAGGATTGCGGAACTTTTTTTCTAATTTTCATCCGTTTCTCCCGATTTGGAGAACACAAATCAATTTACTTTTTTCCCCTTCCTTCAAGGGTTTCCCTATTGACATAGTAACCAACAACTATCAATATAAAATTCTTTCCGCTCGTCTACCGCTCGCTTCACTTACTCCATCCATCAAAGAATTCATCAAGTACAGACCATCTTCTTCACATGATCTGCCTCAAGTTTTCGTGACGTCGATTCCTTCCTACCTTCAAGAACTGAACAATAAAGACACTGTCAAAGTAGTTTCAGAAACCACAAAAACCTGTAATCCTCTCTCTCTCTCTCTCTCTCTCTCTCTCTCTCTCTCTCTCTCTCTCTCTCTCTCTCTCTCTCTCTCTCTCTCTCCTTTTTCTTCTCTCTTCCAAGAGGGCAAATCCATGATCGTCATCTCTCTCTCTCTCTCTCAGTAGCTCAGCTTAGCTTAACTTCAAAGACGTCTCTGGTGTATGCCGCTGGACGTTCTCCAGGTAATGTATACACCACGTGGAGCGGGCTGACCAAACGGGTCTAGCCTGACCTGTAAATATTTCATCCGTGTACCTAAAGGCGGTTTTGTCAGTGACTGGTAACTAACTTACGTCCTTACCAACTCTCCCCCCAAGAGAGGTTCTAGTGACATGATGGGTACTATGTCAATCCCCCAACCTCCATGTACACGTACAGTCCCGTAATCTGCCTCCTACTATCAGTTATAACTGTGTGTGTGTATGTGTGTGTGTGTGTGTGTGTGTGTGTGTGTGTGTGTGTGTGTGTGTGTGTGTGTGTGTGTGTGATAAATGTAAATTTACTGCAAAACAAATTCTGTAACAAAAATTGAGATAACCCCACGAACAAAAAACGCCATTCCAAAAATGCGGCTTCAATATTCGACAACGGCAGTACAAACAATATTCTTACTATATTAACTACGATATTCCCGAGGCAGAGAGAGAGAGAGAGAGAGAGAGAGAGAGAGAGAGAGAGAGAGAGAGAGAGAGAGAGAGTTGGACCCATCAACCTTTTTCCTGATTCATTCTACCATGTCCTAATGTTGGGTGAGTAATAATAAGATATTCATAAAAAGACGTTCCTTATTAGTGCATAGATCATGTAGCCTTGTCAGTACGTGTTGAGGACACATAAGAAACACGAAAAGCACCTCACACAAGACATGGACGAGCAGGTGTATAACACGCATTCGTTCATAATAATAACAATAATAATAATGATAATGATAATAAATAATTATAATCTGAAGAATGTAAATCAAAGAAAAGGAATGAAAATGAAAGTACGAAGCAGATAAAATTATGGAGATTTGAAGAATAAGATAAAAGAACATACGACATCCCCCATGACAGTGCTTGCTGCGCTAAACCTCGGGTCGATGTAGGTAAACCACCCATCCAACCTCAAGCAACACCACGGGGTAATAGAGGCCACGGAGGTAGGTAGGCTTGGGGTGGCGGACGGGGGTTATCACCCAAGCAAAATCACACAGGTTAACCACACAAGAAACAACCTGACCACACGCACGTTACCCTACCCATCTAAGGGAGGCATCATCATCATCACCATCACAGCATAATGGCGAGAAAGATCTACAAACCTTCGTTATTTCCCATCTACCTAAGTCTCCATGTACGAGTTCTTTCTAGAAAACGGAGCTAACCTCCACCACCGCCACTCCCTTCCCACATTCACCACCACCACCACCAACCCTCATTCCATCTGGCGAATTTTCCCAGGGTTTAGGGAAATATGAAGGTCCCTATATCTTAGGTCCCTGGCACCATCTGGGAAGTAGGTGGCCATGAGAAGATAGACCTCTTACTTACCTTCTTCCAGCAACCACTCCGGAGCGCTGACAGGACCGTACGAACTCATACATACCTGGAAATAGAAAGTATGTATTATTTTCTGCTCAGAGGCAAGAGAGAGGGAGAGATTTAGGGTTTTATCATACGTCTGAGGGGCTACAATACATCCTCCGATGGTCTATTAATCTAAAATGTATTATGATAACGATATATCTAGGCTACCACATAAAATGTTATTCAAATCTAATATGAATTCTCATCAGATATGAGTGTGTCTTACAAGCTAGTATAGTGTCTTGTTCCCTGTCGTCAATGAAATGAAATATTCTGTAATACCGTACGTTAAAGTATGTTACAATTGGTGGTTCATTCACCACTCATCTGTTGCTGCCTATTCAATCTAAAGGTGTGTGTGTGTGTGTGTGTGTGTGTGTGTCCTAGATCCCCTTCCTGAAAGTGTCCAAATGTTTCCCCAAGACCTTTCTTCTAAGTACTCCTTCAGCTTCAAAGCTGCGCTCCACTTAGTGTCAGGGATAGGGTGGATCCCTGGAAGCAGGTAGTTTTCTAACCAAACAGTACTCTTGTTTCGTCAACTGACAATGATACAGCCTCACCACAGGTGACACACTCTCCCGTCAACACCCTTACGATCATGATGGTGTGACCTTTCACTGACCCTTAAGATCAGTAAAAGTCCTTTATCCACAAAGACCTTAAACGTAAACATTCATCACTTAACAAATACGTTCAACGTAAAGCTTACGATACTGAAGCTCGGTAATAGTCGAATCTCACTTAAAGTATTCAAACTCCTTTCAACGTAGCTGTAATGACTAAAAAGAAATCATCTATATTAACCAAAAGACTCAAATTAAGCAAATTATCTATATAAATATATACATATAACTAAATCCCAATGCTTGCGACGAACCCTCTTCTCGAACGATTCCAAGAGTGTGAGTGCGTGTATGTTTACAGAGGTCATTCATAAGGTGCGTGTGGTAATATCAGTGATCTTTGTGTTCAGCTGTGGTCCCATGTTTCACGTGTAGCCGCTACAATTCCTATGATTACATTTCTACACCGGGATTCACAATTATAACCCGTTTCTAATAAACCTGCACACCTGTAGTATATGGTCACTATTTGAATATCTTCAAAATTATATTATATATATATATATATATATATATATATATATATATATATATATATATATATATATATACAATCAACTGACAAATTTCTTTCCTGTAACCCCCCCCCCCCCCCCCCCCCGATGATGTGATTATCACATGAAAGTGCACTTTGGGAACATATCGAATTTCATTTCCCCGAGAGTATTTAGGAATATACTTGATCAAGCGCTCAATTGTGATCTTTGAATATATATATATATATATATATATATATATATATATATATATATATATATATATATATATATAATATGATTCAAACACGAAGAAAATGAAAACACAAGTTTTCGTCTGTATTGCACGATGTTCTCAAGGATACTCAATCACAAAATGCACACGGAGGTACATTTTATCAGGCAGGAACCATGTTCCCAAGTGAGGCCTGGAAACAACCACCCCCCGCCCCCAACCTTGGTCATAAGGCAACTCAGCTGGCATGAGGTGAGGTGAGTTCACACCTGCAGAAACCCAAGTGAGACCTCACCTTACCATCACCCCTTCCACTAAGAATCTGGCGAGAAGTCGACCTGAGTCAAAAGGCAATCGCCACCTAAAATCTCCATACGATCCAAAAAAAAAAATAACAGGAAAAGACAAAAATGAACACACTGTGAAGATGCAATTAAATGAATCCAAATGATGTTCTGTGTAAAAAAGGTTAACATGGAATAAGACTTATAACATTCCGCAAGAGTATACGTAGAAAAGTTGAAGGTTATTAAAATTTCTACGGACAAATGTAAAGATTAATGTTTTTACTATAGTCTATCATTATCTTGTAACTTCATTATGGTTACGTAGCAAGGAAAACGTAACCCCGCGGCGAGCTTGTAACATCTCGAGAGAACATCTTTTTGAAGAACCTCGCGTTATAATGGCGTCCATCTTTCCCAGGCTACTATTTGTTGCTCAGTCTTGAAGCTGTGGGAGCCTGTGATCACGTCCTAGGTTTATATCTATCTATCTATTTAACAATTAGGAAACCAAATCCTATATCACTGCTTCTTGAGCACAACGGTACAACCCTTGAGCACGACGGTACGACCACCAGTGAGCAAGACGGCACACCCCTTGGGCACGACGGTACGACAATCGCAAGTTTACCAAATGGCGTCCTAGCTACGTCTCTTCGTTGTATATCAACTGACTTATATTTCTCTCTTGTGTCTCCCCTGATGATGTGATTACTATACGAAAGTGCACTTGGGAACTTATCGTGTTTCATTTTCCCCGTGGATTTATGGCAATATATATATATATATATATATATATATATATATATATATATATATATATATATATATATATATATATATATAATTGGACAGTTAACTTGCGAAATAGCGTTGAAATGAAGACTCCATCAACACCACTGAAATCTAATTGTCTTAAATTCTTAAAAGATTAAAGAAATTTTAACTTTCATTAAAATATATGTCAAAATAAAGGAATATGGAGAACGTGTGAAGAAAATATGGAGAGGCATACGAAGAGAAAATTGAAGCGGCTAAATATACCCCAGGATGATCAAACAGGAGAGAGAGTGTGAGCGTCAAGATACTAAAGGAAGGAACCGTGCGCTGAGCGTCCCTCGGGGCGGGAGCTTGGGGCCCGCCGCCTGCTTCAACAGACCTCGCCTCAAGACACATCTGATTTCCCTCGAGCTCCACCACACTAAGCACCGCAGCAAGATGGTGGAGCTCCACGGCAAAACAAGTGGGAGGGAGGGCTGGGATCTTGAAGGGGATGTGAGTGGGGGAAGTAGTCGTAATTAAAATGGGTGTGGAAAAGGTACAGGAAGGACTGTGATAACAAGGGTAGGTGCATGGAAAGGCCAGATAACTGAGGACCTTGATGGTCAACGACAAGGGCCTCTGCTGGAGGACAGCACATGGGAAAGCAGGCAACAGAAGACTTCATGGTCTCTGACGAGGTTATCTACTGGAGGACTGTGCATAGGAAAGCCTGATAACAGAAGACCTGATGGTCTACGACGAGGTTGTATGGGGAGGACAGTACATGGAAAAGCTAGATAACAGAGGACTGTTTACAACGAGATCATCATCTGGAGGAGAGTAACAGTATCCTAAATTTCTCCAGACTCACCATCACTGACAGAAAGGACATAACATCAGAAGGCTCCTTCCAACCACCGATATAGATGAAGATATGATAGTGAAGCAGAAGGCTCCTCCTCACCCAACATTCCCTCTGGCTTATCACAAATGGTAGGTAGATGGCCTTGAAGGAACATAATGTAGTTCAGAGAGATGGGCTAGAGAGGGTAATGAAAGGTCTCCCCTTTGACGGTTCTGTAATTCCACCTCGACGCAATAACATACTTGATATTACTGCAACATCCACTCTTTCTTGGAAACCCTACGTTACGAGAATAGCTAAGTCTGCCTCTAAGAAACTGGCTGTCCTGTTAAGATGTTGAAAGTACTTCTCCTCTAAACAGTCGCTCCATTTACACAAAGGATTGATTCGTTCTTGTAAGTTCTGCTCTCACATCTAGGGTGGTTCTAGCTCTGCAGCCTTACTTATAAACTGCCCTAGGCTAACTTCCAAACTTGACACCCTTGCCATACGCCGCAATATTAGTTCACTTTCCCCCCTCTATAAGCATCACTTTGGCTTTTGCTTCCGAGAGCCGGCTGCTTGTGTGCCTCCACCACTAGCTAGACCGAGCAATACTCGGCAAATTGGTGCGTCACATGATTACTGTGTGGCCGTAAGCAACTCAAGGGTGGGCCGTTTTGATAACTGTTTCTTCACCTAAACCTCAAGTTTTAAAAACTCTCTACCTTCTCATGTCTTTCCCAATAACTATAACCTGGCACATTTTAAAAGACAGGCTTTTCAACTTACTCTAAAATTCGTAAATACTTTCCCTTGTCTTTTCCTTTTCCCTTTCACAATTCTCTCTATATTTCAATTAAAGCCCGGCCTTCATGTAGACTTTCGTCGGTGACTGGAGCCTTCAATACACGAAAAAAATAACAATAATGGTACTGGTTGATAATAATGTGATAAACTGTATCCTCAGACTCTTTTACAAATGATATCCGTTCGACTAAAACTTCGCCTTACCTGCAAACACAACAAAACCACAAACCACTTAAAACAGAGCACTCAGAATGATCACCGGCTGCTGAGCATTCGGAAACATTCAACACCTACACTAGTGCACAAACACACAATGAAATCCCACCTTAACATGCTCAGCATTTAATTCTATGCAACGGAAGTAAACGCCTAACATCTAAGCCCCTTCATAACCTCAGCATCTAATTCTATGCAACGGCACAGAAGCCCCTTCATAACCATATATCAACCATCAAGTAGATATAAAAAGATCAATCCAGCCCCACACTTCAGTCATAGGTACTTTCAGAGATGCCAACACCAGCAAATATTACAGTAACACAAGACATTCACATCGATATGACTTGACCATACATAACAGTCCCACCAACACAAGCTTTAAGTCCATTCCACGAGACACATCTGAAACTACACCACCCTAACTAACACGGCTCACTTTACCTCGCTAAGGGAGCAAAAGCAAACACTTATAAAAGAAATTCTATATATATATACTGATCACAACCTTCAAGTTTTTTAAACCATCTTAATGACGCGGGCATTGAACAGTTCTTCGGAAGATACAGGGGCAGAACAACTAGAGGCTATAATATGAAATCAGGAAAGAAAATTGATCAGACAAAATGTAGAAAGGAACTTTTATGGCATAACCGTAGTGGATGAATGGAATAAACTAAGTTATGAGACTATGAATACGGAAAGTAAAGAGTTCAAAAAGTTGTATGACAAAAACTGTTGATGAGACTGAAGCCTCAGTAACGTAGAACTCCCCCACCCCGTATGAGTAATTACACACAGAGATACAACCAAAAAATAATGAAAGACGCATGATTTTCATTCAGGAAATACATCATAGTACTATCATATTCCGCTCTTATTTCTGTCAAGCACAAAAAAAAAAAAAACACAATACATGCAAATCCAATCACATATGACTGAAATGAAATATATTCCCCATACAACTGCCGTACGAGGTGATGGATCTATATCACATGACAGCCATGAAGTCAAATAAAACAACAGCGAAATTAGGTTTCTATACACGGAAACATTGGGGGGTTTCCAACCCGTGTCTTTTCTTTGGCTTCCACAGGGTAACTGACTGCACTAGAGCTAGAGAAAAATATAATCCATATATATAAACGTATATATATATATATATATATATATATATATATATATATATATATATATATATATATATATATATGATGAGTAATTTTTGTATGCTTTGTCGAATATCTAATGGAGTGGAGGACAACCTTGATAGTAGATAGACCGCTTTGCTAAAGCAAGTGTGGGAATTTTGGTGAAATATATGTTGCTAGAAAAGACGTCTTCTGATAAGATAGAATCTAATGGGTAATGGTCATGACGTCAGGACTATGATAATGGTGGGAGAGGTTATGAAAACCTATGTACGGAGCTTCACATATTATTCTTTCTTTTTAGACGATCGAAGGACTAAACGCGTGATCAAATAGAGCAAAGATGGGATGGAAGGAGTTAAGAAATGGACTGACGTAAATCTTATTTTCCAAGAAGAAAGTCTGTACATGAGAAGATAATAAACATCGACGAAATATTCCCAAGCGAAGTTGAGGTGATGTTGCGACACAAGTGAGATACCAGAGGTTGACATACAGGGTGGTGGAACTCTTAGAATAAACTGCGAGAAGAAAAGAACAGAATGGTAAAATGAAGTTAGATGGTTAGCGATAAAAATAAAGTTTGAAAAGAAGATGACTTTTACGGGAAATTATTCTGGAGGAGTGGAGAATATGGAGCCCTAAATAAGAAAGTAATAAATCTAGCACATATGAATAAAAAAAAAAAAAAGGCAGCGGCCGGGGGATAGCATGGAGTGGTCTGTGGGGCCTGGCTGTGGTTTCGGTGCATTGCACATGACAGCTAGAGAATGGATGTGAATGAATGCGGCCTTTATTCGTCTGTTCCTGGCGCTACCTCGCAAACGCGGGAAAAATGCGAACGTCTGAAAAAAAAAAAAAAGGTAAAAGAATAAAAAAGGAAAGCAAATGATGATCTCTACAAAAGAGGGAATGAAAATATAAAGAGAATTAATAAGCTGACTCGGAAGAGGGCAAACAGGTGCGGAAAGGAAAGCGTGCCACAGGAGATAAATAATTATGGTTTATACGTGGAGGGAAGAGTACATGACATATGTGATGGGGGACGATGATAAAAGAAACACACGTCCTTGTATGGTAGACTAGAGTGTTACGTAGAGTGGAAATTATTAAGAGGGGATAAGAAAAACACACGTCCTTGTATGGTAGACTAAAGTGTTACGTAGAGTGGAAATTATTAAGAGGCGATAAGAGTTTATCACAGGTGAAGTCAGAGGAGCTATTACAAGTTCAAAATGGTGGGCTTGTATGTTAAGGTGATAAAGAGTGATCATGATGAGTAACTTTGAAGAATGTGTATGACAACATGGGTCAAGTGGTCTTGTGTCCGTCAACAGGATGCAGACAGAAACTGTTACACTGCATAAAGAGAAAGACACCAAAACTAACAAACGGAAAGATGAGCTTGAAAAAAACAACGCAAGTGAGATGGTCTTGTATATACTGAGAGATCATCTAGACTGAAAGAGTTCAAGTGACGAGTGTGCACGAAAATGTCATCACGCAACCATTAACGAAGAATGGGTTTAAAAGAAGAGCAGTAGGGGGAGGCGAGTACCATATTGTGATTAAAATTAGGAAAAATGAGACTAATAAATATGAGACACAGGTGACAAAATCATTAGAAAGACGAATGAACCCAAGCTGTTCAAGATGATACAGCAATGTTGCCTCGCCGTTAGTAACTTTTCACTCTTGCAGGCGGAGTCCTGTAACACACACAGTGAGAGTGAAGAATCGCTCGGGTGAGGCATTAATACAATACAAAGTACACTGCAAGATGCGATAAAAATGATAGGATCTTGTTACAAAACATGTCATAAAAGACTCTGATTACAAAATCATGCCACACACACAAAAAAAAATATAGTTGGGTAACCTGACACGTCCGAAGCAGCTCTTTATGAAACATGAAATTGCACACGGCAACCAACACCGGTCACACTGGCACTCGTACCCCTCATGCGGGCGTACGAACGACAGGACGCAATGTAACAAAGTCTTGACTGTTGAAAACTGCAAATTCCTTTTCATCTATTAATCATCTTTACTGATTTAACTACTAAGGAAAGTGAAGTATTTAAGGACATACAGACATCTAAAATATCTTAGTTCGCTCTTTAGATCACCAAAATACTGAAGGGGAATCAGTGCACTAAAAAATATAGGATATGAGAAGGCACAGAAGGCACGGTGAACATGAAGTATATGTAACACGCAAACATTCTAATTCCTACAGCTGACACGTGGAACAAAACTGCTATACCAAAAGTACATCAGAAAACTCCGTCTGGCGACGTGGGTAAGAGATCCTCCAGCTTCAAGACCACTCTACATTCAACAGCAGGGGCAGGATGGGCGCTCTGAAGCCACTGATTTCTCGGGAGACTGTCCCTTTTTATCAACCAACTCCCGAAAGGTGTCTCTTCACTCGTGGTTTGACCTTAAGCGGGCGGAGTCCGGTAACATTATATATATATATATATATATATATATATATATATATATATATATATATATATATATATATATATAATGTGTGTGTGTGTGTGTGTGTGTGTGTGTGTGTGCGAGAACATAATCAGGGCACACAATTGACTGTTCCATCTCTGCAACCATATAAAAAAATGTCCATTATTCTGGACCAAATTTCTCTCCATTTCGCAGAGTGTGAATACTTACGCACTGTATATGCTGAACAAAACAGAATAAAGTCTACTTTCCTTTCAGGCCAGATTGCACCTTGCACAATGCTGACCATAGAAAACGGTTGGCTCGTCTGAAGAAAAGGAGCTCAGGGTAATCACACGGGGACTTCACCCGCCCTACACCACAGCAATGAAGTGATATCAAGGCCGTGAATCGGCCTATCTAAATTACGTCACTGACCCTTTAATACTCCCCGACAACCCGAGGTAACGAGTTTAATTCTCCACACTCTGCTATGGGGTGAGATTATTTCCCTCCGTGCAGTTCTTTGATCATAAGCCCGGGGTCACTAATGCTTAAAGTCTCATTGCGTCGAGAGACAGGATCTGGTGGTACTTAGTGGGCAATCGCTGAAGTTTTAATGAAATGAACTTGTCTACGCGCTTAGCATGTGGAGGGAGTTACGTAATAAGTGTTTAAAGGGAAGAAAGTCAAGACAAGGGAAGGTTATGAGAAGCAGAGGTTCAGCCACCATTCTATGCTAAGGTACTGCCTCCAGAACCCTCTATGGGTACTGTCCAAGGAGTATCCAGTACTATCGAAGGTGCTCATTACTTGGACTAGTCAAGGAGGAGCACAAGAAGATCTAACGTACTGCAAGCGCAATTCGATGATATAAATGCTGGCGTTAAAGCCTTCTTCTGCGTGAGGGTAGTATAGAGACGACACAATAGCATAAGAAACACTTGCTTGGAAAAATGTTGAGGAGACAGCAGACATATCAGCCGCAATGATGGGGCACAAAATAAAGAGAATGTTGATATCAATCAACAGATGCTATATTATGTAATAATAAACATATAAACATAATGAACAAGAGATTTAGAATTTACTAACACTATAAACAATACTGATGAGAATAAAAAAGTCATTTACCGCATAAACAGAAAAGTGTTGCACAAAGAAATGGTTAAAACTACAAGAAATAGGTATCATGAATTGCACTAACCAAGAATATATATACATATATATATATATATATATATATATATATATATATATATATATATATATATATATAGACTTTGGTATCGAAAATGTTAAGACTGAAGTAATCAATGTACACTGCATCAATATACACAATTATACAAAAGTATACAAAATCGAACCCTAAAGGAAAAACCACAGAAGTATGCAAGCTTTAGTTCAGCACGCAGTTTACCAAAATAAACACGCACCAAAAACAATACCATGCATACAAATAAAACAATCACAAACTATAAACAGTGCCAAAACAAAATACCTCACCTGACACAGACGACTAGCGGAGCAAGGAAGGTCTGAACAAACAGACAATTACAAAGAACTATTAATCAAACACAAGACTGTACACAACTGAGGAAACTCACACTTGATTAACCTTAAGTATTCAACCTAACGAGGTGTCACCTGAGCTCTTGATCACCCAGCACTGCTAGGTTATGGCTAAGCCAGCAGGCTTGGTTATGACGAGGTCAGCTCGTGTGATAATCTACTCCCAACAGACTATGTTATGTCAGTTCCTGTATAGATCTAGTTCCAGCAGGCTAGGTTAGGTCTATCTTAACTCCTGTGCTACATTAGTCCGAAGAGACTAGGTTATTTCTACGTCAATTCCTGTGTTGAATTAAACTCAACAGGTTGGTTAAGACAGCACGAAAGCAATTACCTTCTCCGTCATCAACATTGGAAATGAATAAAAACCAATCCTAGTGGAAGTAAATTCCCTTTGTTAAAGTAATGAACAAGAACAAGTACATATACCACTAAGGAGCAATCACGAACAATCAAAACAGTATGGCTATTGCAGTTTTTCAATTACCAAATTTTTGCCAAGTTACAGATCCTGACCAGACAATCTCTGCGTAACTCTTGAGGAATAAATCATCCTCGCCTCTGACATTTCCTGGTAATGTTACCATGATCGAGAGGACATACACACCATCCCTTCCCAGATTTCTCTCGAACGGGACTTATCCCTCCCATTATCAAACCTAGGAAATTCTCCATCAAATCTCGATCAAATGAATTATAAATATTTTTGGTTTAGAAAACGTAGTTCACGAATATAACAGAGGGACGAGTTATAACAGAAGCAATTAAACAAAGAGATGTCCTTGATAAAGTTATACCATAATACTCATTAAAATCACAGAGGTCAAACCCTCTGTTGTTTAGTTGGATACTTGGACTTTACGTCTACCGGCTGATAGGGTCAATAAGGATGTCAACGTAAAGTTATAATGAACAATCGAAAAATCTTTGAACACCTTCAGGTGTCTACTATAACTTTACAGCCTTGTGAACATACTTAATATCGCCATGATCAAGGTAAGTCCTTCATAGTTTTGCTTTCCCCACCCGATTTCGTATTTTTTCTTTTTTAAAAAGAAGTTTGTCTAAAAAAAAAAAAAGTTTATTTAAAAAGAAAGCTTAAGAAAACAGGAATTTCGACTGGAACTTCTGTTTAATAGCAAGGCCCTGTTGCTGAAAGGTAGTGCTGGGTCATTTTTTTACTGTTAGAGTCAAAATATTCTCGAAATAAGAAAGTAACACGAAGATCTAGTTACAAATTCACGGGATGTGTTAAGCAACCTTCACAAGTATACAGAAAGTGCTACAGGAAAACTTTGCAATAAACATAATTCCAATATATGGTTAGCAAACTGATTTCACACACCAAATTATTTTTTCCTTATTAATAATATGTGTGAGATCTGCACTACATGTAAACCGACCGAACTTTGTTGAGGTTCTGGTTACCTATGTGTGTGCGTACGTGTGATCAACTACTTACTTACGTAAGGGCCCAACTCTTTAACTTTTCTTTTTATACAATGCATCTTTTCAAACTTCTGCGTAATGTCTGCATTCACAGTTTCATCGTTGTTTATTCTATTTATTCGCAACTTTGATAATACAGCACTGATATTTTCTTTTCTTTTTCATGTTTTCCCGTTGCTCATCTCTGGCATCTGTCAAACTACTATTCACTGTGTGGTTGCGCGCGCACCAGCTCCTTCTGCTTCTCGCCTAAGCTTGTGTTCGTCTGTATGTCTACCAGAGCAACTCCGTCTGTCTATGTCCGACTGCAGTCGTGGATTCTATTAAGTTTACTCTCCAATAAAAAGTAGGAACATTCTTCCCTCCATCCCTGACTTGTGTAAAACGATGACTACGAATGTGCAACGTTTTCTTCACTCCGCCCTGTCCTCAACCCCCCGTCTTCTACAGCAACCTTAACAACAAACCCAAGGCAGTTTTTCCTACTACTTCTCTCTCTCTCTCTCTCTCTCTCTCTCTCTCTCTCTCTCTCTCTCTCTCTCTCTCTCTCTCTCTCCAGGAGATTCAAATTATAAAGTTGTGACGGACGAGTCTAAGAGGTTACAAGAAACGGGGGAGCTACCAGCCTACTGACGGATAAGTCGCTCTTTGAGTCTACTACTACTTGCCATTCCGTATAGTTTCGCCTCAACGGCTCGACGGAACGACTTGAATTTGTCCGGGGAATGGGAAAAGTTTCCCGGAGCCAGGCTAGGACTTGCTAGGGACGCAACAGCGTTAAGGATAAAGTTTCTCTTAACAATTTAACCACAGGAAGTAACCCCCCCCCAGCACCCAGTAGGGGGGTTATGTCCCGCGCCCTGGAGGCGGAGGTGGACTGTCACGCTGTTTCCAGATAATGGCTCAGTCTGAGTTCTTTGTGTTGTGTGTGTGTGTGTCTTGTCGACCAATCGCATCTCCTGTGATGCCCAACGTATGTATACAGGTCCAGGTGTCTGGAGATAGAGGTATGAATATCTTGTTTGCATGTTAACACCCTGGTTTAGGCAGCTGAAGTCATCTTAGGTAGGAGTTTGCTGGAGATGTTCCTGGAAATACAGCGAGGAAGATGTGTCTTGGAAATACATCGAGGAAGATGTATATCTTGGAACAGTGAGGTAATCTATCCAACGACTCAGCTCGAGTGCTCCACTGTCAATAACGTATGGCATATGGCTGGAGAATCCTCATCAAACCTCAGCCCGGCACGGGTGTATGCCTTCAGATGATATACGCATGTCTTCCCTTTTTCTCCTGGTGTAGGTTAATCCGAATTTATGGTTAACATCAGCTAATCGTCTCCGAACCAGACAGACTCTTCACCGTAAATCACACGCAAAATCCAAAATATACGTGATGCCGCTGGTAGGAGGGTTGGTTGTTTCCGTTCTACGCTTACAAACGATCAAGTACATAAAGGCCGTCGACGTCAAGTTATGATAACATAAGGAAAAAATATGGAACACCGTCTTTCACTGGACATATGGTTTCTGACCCCAGTGAAGGAAGCCTTGGAAAGACTACCAATGCCAGTACCACAAGCGGCGTAATGAGGAACAAATCTGGCAAGATTAAGACGTAGGAAATACAGAGATGCAGGGAAGAGGTTAGAGGACACCACGGTCTCGAACCTTCTTACGCGTCACTGGCATACCACCAGGGCGCTAACGGCGGCACAGGACCAGCCACCATCCACAGTATCCCACACTAGCTAGACGCTAACGACGAAGCCCCTTTCCAGATATACATGTTTACAAAGCTTGGTCTCCAACCAGCTCCTCAACTGTACATCCACGTAAATAGGAGCAAAGCGACAGACCCTACGTAGCTGTCCAGAGGGAAAGTAGATATGAAAACCTATCGTGTGTGTGTGTGTGTGTGTGTGTGTGTGTGTGTGTGTGTGTGTGTGTGTTTCATACCCTAACATACTGAGGGGAAAGGAAAAGAAAAAAGTATACTTAAAATCACGCATTTTCTGACCTTCCAGTCCCGACGGAAAATACAAACAAAAACAGAAAAAAAAAAAAAAAAGACGGGCAGGATAGGACCAGAATGAAGCAGAGAAATACGCGAACGTAAAGAGCATACATACATACATACATACATGATCCCCCCCGCTACACAGCGCTCTCTCTCTCTCTCTCTCTCTCTCTCTCTCTCTCTCTCTCTCTCTCTCTCTCTCTCTCTCTCTCCACCTTCTGACATTTTTTCCATTTTTGAGTGACATTGGTAAATTGGTTCAGTGAGGGCAGAACAAAATACTCCATGAAATATAGATCTATCATCGAGCTCAGATTAACCAGATTAAACTCGGTGATTGATAAAGTTTTTCACCCCCAGTAATTACGCTCTGATAAATAATAAAAAAAAATATATATATATACAGCCCGATGATTACTGCTCCTACAAAATCATGGTAATTACAACATCGTAAAAAAAAAAAAAAACACAATCTTCACAAGCCTTTAAGACTGGGACGGTGGAGGTAATAGGGCCGGATGCGACAGCTTCTTGTAAAGCAATTTACATTTCCATATTTGATGTTGGGGTTTAACGAAAGCTAAAAAGAATAAATTTAGTTCCTTTATAGCCACATTCTGCTCAAACTGACGGACAGATATGTTAGTCGGTACAAAATACAATGAACAGATTGAATACAGAAAAAGAAACAGATTAAGCCTAGTGAGTAAGCTAAGAGGGTAACGTTCATATCAATCACAAGGAAATACTTTTTCTTTGATACATAAAGAAAATGGAAGGAACTTCAGGCCAGTCTCGTATACATTCAGCAAGGTATATTCCTTATGAATATGTAATATTCATAAGGAACATTCTTTACATGTATAATCTTTTTAGAAAAATTTAATTCCTTACTCACGATTATGAAATAAATAGACGTGTAATAACCATGAAATCACTACCTTGCATAAAATGCTACATAGAAAAGATAAAAAATACCAGCACCTCAATATACCTTTCACAATAATGAATAGTACAGTGAATACTCTGACGGGAAAAAGTCATGTACGACAAACTGTCTTTAAGACCATATACATACCTATACAATGTTCGCAACAAAACTTAGTCACACCACCTACCCCGTATATCCTTGAAGGCGGAACACAACTGAGGTGTATTGTGGGTATAAGCATATGACGCTCTCGAGGTGAAATCACAGCACATCTGGTTGCTGAGACTAGTGTTTCTGACGGTGTGAACACCAGCAACCTACCTCAGTGTGCCTCAGTTTATCTTTAGGAAGGATAATTTTTATTTATTCTTCTTGGCTGCCATTTCATTTTGGGAATTTTGCTTCTGGGCGATATATTCCTTCCACATGTGCTTCCAGATGGTTGTCTCTTCCCTTTGTGAGGAGGAGAAAGCTCGAATTCTCCTGAGGAAGCAAGAAAATGTGGGTAAACGTAAGATTTCTAGGCGCACTGGGCGCTCAGAACTCACGATCTAGCGGCTGTTAACCAGCGCTCTTGGCCTCCCTGACAATGTACTCCCACTACCAAAACATGTTCCTGGTCGCCCAAGGAAGATTTCATATCTACAGATAACCGTCTTAAAGGAGAAGTATTGAAGCAACTCCGCATTTCAGCCGCAAACACAAGAATTGCAATCCAAAACTTCTAAGAAACCTTTCTTGACGAACAATTCAACATCGCCGGCAAAAGGACCTGCAGATTTTTTAGCTGCCAAATCCATGCTTACGAAGGAAATGAAACGCAAACGATTCGCATCTGGAAGGAGAGACATGAATTGAGGTAAGCAACAGTGGAGTAAGACAGGGGAAGGGTGAGGAGGCCAGAGAATGCCATCCGGTTTGACTTTTGCTTCACGGCGAAGACGGTGATACACCCAGAGTGTGTGATGATCTAGAGTTGCTTCAGTGGTGCACTGGGTAAGGGATGGATGTATTTCTTACCTAAAGTCACTGCAATGAATCGAGAGAGCAGTAAATAAGGGTGCTAAAGAACCATCTGCTCCCTTTTTATGAGGTTCTCGGGTGTGATCACTTTATGCAGGATAGTACTCCCTACCGTAAGGCCAGGAAGGTGATCAAATGGTTATCACAGAACAATATTCAATTGCTGGAGTGGCCTGGGAATTTCCCAGGCCTTGACCCAATCAAGAATGCCGGTATCATATGACAGTCACACTTGCTTCCAGCAATACCTCATCAGTGCCTCACCTCATCAGATCAAGTCCCTATGGACGCAAAACATGGATTTAGTATACATCAGAAGCCTTGCCAATTCCATGTCCAGACGTCTGCAGATGGAAAACGTGGACAATGGAGACATAACGAAGTGCAAAATGTATGTGCGACATTTTAGCTTTGTATATTTTTGACGTATGTGGTGACGGGGGCAAGTTTTGTTTTTGTGATACATATATATATATATACAAATATGGGGCGGAAGGGGTAGGGTTACTAAGCTCCGCCTGTCCAAGGTTACACAGCGAGTTTAAAGTGACCTTTGGCTGGACTGTGTCGTCCAAAAACTCTAAATTCTAAAGAAGTCTAAATTTCCCTGCTACTGGAATCAGAGCTTCTTTGGGCTGCAGGAGGCTTTAGAAAGGTAGTTGGGTAACGCTGTTTTCCAGGCAAGAGGTGTTGCCATTCTATGTTAGATATATTGCGTCAGTACATACTGAGAGAGAGAGAGAGAGAGAGAGAGAGAGAGAGAGAGAGAGAGAGAGAGAGAGAGAGAGAGAGAGAGAGAGAGAGAGAGAGTCGAGGCTAGAAGGACAGTGAAAACGATCCTATAAATAACAAAATGTAAAGGAAATCGGTAATTCATGGAACACTGGCGCGCATGCGGACGAGCGCAGCAAGCGTCGCATCCACATTTATCATATCCCCGTATTCCTTACCGTTACAAAGTGACGGAAACACTAAAACAAAACACATATCCTTAACATATACGCCAGCACTGGCTGATGCCGCCGCGCATGCGCACGTACACAATGTAACAAATCCTCCTCTCCATGCCATTATCATGAGAGGATAACAGACACGCCCCCCCCCACACAATACCCGTGTCCTATTGGCGGAGACGAAAGAAAAGAAGCGGTTATACAAATAAGATTGTCAGCCTCAGGTGAGCTGGGCTGGCGCGGGGAAATCTATAGTGATGAAATAAATAAAGTTAACAAATACATGTGACAGGCAGGCAGGCGAACTCGAACCCGTTGCAACAGTAATGGATATGTCATCCGCAACTGCGTTATGTACTGCTATCATTTAATGCATAGAAATATTTCCGCTAAAGGTAGGTTTTGGGGGGGGGGGAAGATGAGCAGGCGACCACATCCTGCGAAATATATGCAGCAAGATCTGCTTACAACCAAGAAACTATGAATACAATATCGCAGAGGCGATACATTCTTTGATTCTGGGATCTTACGTATCTGAATATTACGTTAATAAATCATGAACGTGACATACCTTGGTATCCTTGAGCATTTTCTGAGATGTTATATACAGCATATAAGTTATCGACCTCTCTCTCTCTCTCTCTCTCTCTCTCTCTCTCTCTCTCTCTCTCTCTCTCTCTCAGCAGCACTGTCTTAACCACAAATTCAACAGACTCAAAAAAGAACACTTACGCAATAATCAACACATTTCTATTGCCAATCACAGCATATCTAACGTGGCTTAAATAAAGCCTCAGTTGGTAAATAGTTTACCAAACTTGACTACAATATCTTTCTATTTGAATCCCATACTAATATTGTCTCTCAAAATGCACTTTTCAAAAACCTTTATTATATATCACTGAACTGTTATGCTATGTAAAAAAAAAAAAAAAAAAAAAACACTGGAGTTTTTACTAAAACTCATCATTCTTTGGATTGAAGAATTTTTTTTCTTTCAAATAAAAGTTGTCATTAATATCCTCATTTATATTTATAGCCAAGTAATCACCTACCCACAGAATGATCACTGAACCGCCTTGTTCCCTACGAAAACACTCAGTATTTCAGTGGTGATCATCCCTTCTCAAACACTTGAATTCTTGACTTTCGCTCGTACGTACCACCTTGGTAAACAAACACCACTTGAATCAACCCATCGAAGGGCGGGTCTTGCTCTCAACTCTCTCTCTCTCTCTCTCTCTCTCTCTCTCTCTCTCTCTCTCTCTCTCTCTCTCTCTCTCTCTCTCCCTTAAAGCGATTCCAGACAGGTTTAAATGTGGGCCTCATCCTGAAACTATAGCATATTATCGACCACAATGGAAGAACCATCACATCAGCTCCCATCCTGACATTTCCGTACCCAGCCATCAGATATCCAGCGATAAATACAATCTTTTGGACTGTAGATTTCCTTCACTCTTACCCCACTAATCTCTCTATTTCTTTTTCTTTTTTTTTTTTTTTGCCTCTTCCACCGTAACAAATACTGCCGAAAGGAACCATGGTTTCCCACGCTTTGCATATCTTTCTATTAATTCGTAAATACATCATTGTCTAAATGGACACCACGATACTTCAGCACTAGTATACTACGGCCTTTTATACTGTAGCTCCAAAGGCTTTTGACAGGACCATTACGCTGGCTTTAACTCAGCGGAACTTTTGCGTAAATAAGTGAGTTCAGGAGGATCTACTTGTAAAACCTGTGACTTATTATCATAATCACATCGTTACTTGGGAAGTATGTTGCTCTTGGTGCAAAAGTTTTCATGATGTATAAATTTTCCTTACGTTAAAACACACACACACACACACACAATATATATATATATATATATATATATATATATATATATATATATATATATATATATATATTGTGTGTGTGTGTGTGTGTGTGTGTGTGTGTGTGTGTTACACTGCGAGAGAAAAGTCACTTTGGTGAGGATGTATCATTGGGAGTAAAGTCTGGTCAAACAACTCTCTCCAACAGAGTCTGCATTTCCCTGCTACTGGAAGCCACACACCCTTGAGCTGCGGGTACATTTACAAAGGCCATGATTCTTTCATAGAAACCGGTCTTCTGGGTAATCATATACAAACACAGTTTTCTTACAAAAGCAAACATTACGTGACCATAAATCAAACAAAACAAGGGACTTGAAACAATCACGGATTGCTTAACAGCCATCACCACTCAGGACCACTACAACAAAAATGATAAATACTTCCAACTCAGCCCCACCTCAACGTGCATGACATCAATTTTTTCTGCAAAAGCTCCAGCCCCTCCCTCGCAAAACACTACATAACCAATCATCAAACCCTCGCTGGTGCAAAAAGCCCCCCCACCCCGTGCAAAATGCTTCTGCAACCTGTATTCATAGACCCACTCACCCGCTATAAAACTGACAAAATATGTTCGAAACACAATGACCCGACAAACGCAATCAGTTCCTCAATTAAGTCTTAAAAGTCCCAATCATCAGCTATGCACCCATCTGAAACTACACCCCCCCAGACATACACGAGTTACACTATTTCACCTCCGCCCTGCTCTACAACCATTTCAAAAAAAAAAAAAAAAAAAAAATCAATACATCACATGACCCCTCGTGCCCATAATGCAATTTCCTTGCTGCAAACACACAACACCTGTCTTCCTCTCACATAACCACAATTCTTGACCTATGGTTCTGCACGGTAAAGTGGCTGGCTACCTGAGAGCTGTGGGAGCCCCAGAGTAAGGGTTCCAGGGCGACAACGGCATGTAAGGTACAGTTTCTATACTCCTTGAT